>NC_086316.1:79335424-79420265 GCF_963924245.1 Chroicocephalus ridibundus
GTAAGACAAGTGGGCAGACAAAATTTCATTACTGTGGAATTACCACATGAAATTATGTGTTCCCAGGCTGTACTTCATTTCTTAATAAACCCAGAATTTGCTGAGAAAACTATTGCAAGATTCTTTGTGTTACCCTTCTTTATTCTTAGTTTCTGCCCCAGAGCAGACTGCATTTGCAGAGTATCATGTCTCCATTCACCCATGTGTTCAGATTCTATAGGAATTATGTGCATGTAATTATCAAGATAATAATTGCCTTAAAAGATGAAAACACAGCAATTGTGGATTTGAAACACTTCAGGCAAACCACAGAGACAATTGCATACAAAACTTTAAAGAGAATAAGGGTCAATTCAATCCTTGTCAATATTGTGCCTACGTTTGTCAAACAATAGCACTTGACAACATGATAACCCCATCACTTTGATTTCAGAAGGAGAACATGGAAAGTGAAAAAAAAAGCTTTTCTGTATTCCCTGTAGTTTATATTTGATCAAAGAACTCCAGATAAAAGACTGAAAAATTGTTTAAAATATATAATAAAAATCCTCTGTATTTCAACTATCATAAAAGTTACTACCAAGAAGAAGGCAGCAATCTTCTTCAATATGATAGAAGTTTTCTGAAACTACAAAGAGTTTCTTGTTTGACTGTTACCTCTTTAAGAGAAAGCTAGGTATATTTTTGTTTTGTTTTGTCTAAAATTTTATTGTCAGCAAAAGTATCACAGGAAATCTGTGAATGCATGACAAAACCTGAGATGTATTCAGTGATTCAACCAATGAATTATTTAAGTCTAGGGAAGAAACTATTTTTTTCCCAATCCCACTCTTACTGAAGATAGTTGTTGGCAGCATAGTATTATCTACACCTTTCCTATATAATATGCAGAAACTTGGGTATGGAACTTATTTTCACATCACTTTTGTCAATGATCAAAAAATATCCTTTCTTCCTTATGACTTGTAGTATGACTTCTGGGAAATGAAAGTTGAAAATGCTTGAATAAATAGAATATATAAGATTTATTCAACAATTGAATTATTTAAATCTACATAAAGAATGAGACCTGTAAGGCAAAACTTCTGTTTGCAATTCTTCAGGCTTTTTGGAGCTTATTTGATATATAATTTCCTTAACTGCTTAGTGTGGTGTTTGAATCTTATTATTTATTTTTCTTTAAATTAGTACAGCAGGATGACTTCTGGAGAAAAATCTACGCTGAGACAGGTTTCACTGATCAATTAAAGCCCCATTTTCTCCCAGCTTCATAAGTGTAAATCAGGAATAACTATTGACTACAGCAGTTGCAGTGAAGTTGCTCTAGATTTACTGACATAAGTGAAAGCAGAATGGAGTCCCTGAGGTTCTTTTTGCTCAGGTAGTAACACTAGATCTATTGAAATGCCAAATGGGTATTCACCAGTGTTTGAATTCTGTTGTTTCATTTCGTCCTTTGCAGTAATTTTGAAATTTATGAATGTTGTTCTCCTTCAGAGGGGGAAAAAGATGGTAAATGAACTTTAAATAAAAATGCATTGCCTGGTTCTATGCCTTAATTATTCCTCTTAATTTGTTGCATGATTTTATATCTGCAGATGAAAGTTTCAAGAAGAAAGGAGGACTCATGAGTCAGATGACTTGCAGTTAAAAGGCTTATAACTGTGGGATAGCTTTTGCTGTGACTCACCATGTTTCACATGATTTCACCTTGTTTACCTCTGCCTTGGTTTCTCCATCTATAAAACTGGTATAATAATGCTGAAAAGAGCAAATTATTTGCTAGAAATTATGTTGATGTTTCTTTACAGCTGCATTGCGCAGACGCTGGCTTTGTAAGATGCTCAAAATATACAGTATTCTGGGAGGCATAGTTTTCTGTACTTTCTCAGAGGACTATATGAGTTAAAATTGTGAGTTGTTGCTCTTTTAAGAAGAAAAAATGGATTAATGTTTGTTGACTGAGACAATAAGCCAGTCTTCAAATATTGAGGATGCAGAAGAAGATATCCTGATCTGGGAGTTATTTCATAGTAATTCCATGGACAATTTGTAATTTCCTCCTGAGAGAGTGAGTGCTGGCTGTTCCCTAGAGCAGGATGTCTGATCTCCTGTTGTCATTCTTATGCGCGGCATTTAGGAATTTGGCAATATCCTTGTAAGGAAGTGTTGAGGAATCTTAGAAAACCTTTTTAATCTTTTTTTTTTTTTTTTAAATATTGGAGCCAATAATACAGTAAGACACTCGTGTACATACCTATACGATTATGAAGGAAGGTGAAGGAAGGTATTTGGAAGATAGCTTTGTGGATTGTAGGAGACAGAACTTGAAACAAGACCATGGTTCAGCAGTGTGATAAATTTGAATGTCTAGATGTCTAGGTTAATATTGGCATATACTGATTTCTAATGTAATGTGCAGACAAAATTCCACAGCACTACATTTGATGCTACCATTTAACTATACACACAGTGTAAAGTCAGCTAAAACTAATAAGGTGATGGAGAATAGTACAAAGACTTAAAGAAAGGTACTTGATGGCAGATGAAAGTAGGTTGTTTGCACAGAACAGGCTTGTTCAGTTTGTTTTGTATAATGCCTCACAGGAATGCTAATGAAGACAACAGGTCTCATTAGAGGAATATACAATTGCTTTAATTTGTTTTCTTTTTTTTTTAGAAGAACTGATGCAGTTTTCTGTAGCTTGAATAGCAATATGAGTGTGATAACGAGCCTGGGAAACTGATCCCACTCAACCCTTATAACGAAAGCTAACACACACCAAATCTCTTCAGAAGTATTTGAATAATTTCAGGGGGGAGTTGATCATTGGTTTTGCTTTTTGGGGGAGAGGTGGATTACAGCAAACAAAGTAAATTCCTTCAGTTCCTTCAGTCTTGATTGGAAAATAAGTATGTCAACCTGCTTTTAAGGGAAATTTGGAAATATACCTATTTGTCTTTTGTTTTTATACAATAGAGTTTTCATTCACAATTAAATCTAAGTAAAACCATTTACAGAAACATAAGCTCTAGGTAATCTTTTTGACCATGGTTTCAGAGTCTGCCACGACTGACAAAAATCAGCCATTTGTGATCTGTCTTCAGCAAAGAAACCATACAAACACAGACCTGAAGTTCAGTGTAGGAGCAAATGTATCCTGCTAAGATCCATCCAGCTAGGACATATACTCTTGCTTATTACAGCGCTCTGCAAGTTAAGCTAAATTGCTAGACAGAAATTTAAAAGATATCCATGCATACTTATCAAAACTGGGGTTTTTTTTGTGTGTGAAAACATTTATTTTGACAAAAGTGATGAAGTTTTCTTGAGTCCAGTATTAAATTCTGGTCTCAGAGTCACACTGACCTAGGTAATAGCTGAGATGTCAGGATATGAACAGGGAAGATAGAAAACCAGTTATACGTCATTGATCTCAATGGTTTTTTCTACCTAGATACCGAGAAATCAAACAGATCCAATTTTGATTCTGCATCAGAACAAAAAACTAATTTTGAAACAGTCTTTTTTTTCATAAAATGAAATGCCTTGTTCCAGACAGCCCTAATGAGCTGTCATAATAATAACAAATCACATGCTTATGAGGTTTCCTGCACAACATTGTAACATAAAAGGGCTTATATCAGAGTCAAAAAAGAATCAACATACAAAGTTTCGACATACTTCCAAATGGTCTGAGCTCACACTTACTTTGGTTAAGTTTCTCAAAATATGCATGACATAAAAGAAAGAAGAGTAAGATGGGTTTTCGTATGCTCATCTATCCAAAGCAGTCTTAGAATAAATCATCTGTTTCAGTACACTCTGTAACAGAAGGACTTTAGTAGAATTAGTTAGGACAATTTGTTGTCTGTAATAGGGATGGGTCTAATACATGTAACACTAGATAATGGTTGATACCAAAAATGAGTCTGCATATCTACAGCTCTTTAATAAAAATAAACAGACTCAGCATTGCGTTAAGTGAAATGGCAAAAATATGTTTTCTTTTTAAGAATACATTCTGCTTAAGTCCTCTTCACTGTGAACTCAACAAATTTCACTTTAGTCTGCTTCTGATTTTAACAAACTGGTTAGTGGTGCTTGCTTTCATTGCATTGGTGGCATAATATGAGAAAACTCAGCTAGTCTTTCTAAACGCAAAACAATTTTCTAACACTGAAAAAAGGAAATATTTCAAAAGACAAGAAGAGAGAAACTTAGAATTAAGGATCTAACTGTTACATGGGGAAATAAATTGTATGTCAAAGGAACAACATCAACAACAATGAAAGGGAATCTGAAAAGAATCTGGGCTGAATTAAATAAATAGTAATAAATAGGAGGGAAAACACACCTCAAAATATGCATAAATAGGGGAAAATAATTTGTGACAGACTCAAATCTTCAAAAATCTTGAAATTGTTTTTCTATTCTTTTCCATCGATTTTGAAAAACTCAAGTAAAAACAGTTTTGTAATTAAGTTACTGAGGTAGCACTCAGGAAACTGCAGTTTATTTATTGTCTCTGTCAAATTTCCTATGCAATTAGAGAAAATCCCTTAGAAATTGGGATTTAAAGGCCCTGATGGCAAACAAAGACAGCAATATTTCTCTTTCCACCCCTTGTTTCCAATTCTGTAACTTTAGATTATGTTCATTACGTACAGAAAGCAAGTATGAAAAGACGATTCAGTACCTCCATAGTCTAACATGGGAATATGGGCAAGTCAAGTTCTAGCTCCTGTATTAATTAATGTTATTTAGACAAAAGGAAACAATTTTCATAGAATCATAGAATCATAGGGTTGGAAGGGACCTCTGGAGATCATCTAGTCCAACCCCCCTGCCAGAGCAGGGTTTTACTGGAGAAAATTAAAACTGTCTCACATGCATATGAAGACGCATATGTCATGCTTATCTTCAAAATGGCAAGACCTATAGCTTACCAGCCTAGATGTGTTCCTTGTTGTAGGTCAATATATATGATTTCTGCTGTGACTACTGAGAGGCAATAGGCTTTGTGCTGGCCTGGTTGTGCTTGCTTTGGCTGTTAACATAGGTCTTTTGGTCAAGTGGTTATTGCCTAAATTGTTTCAGCTTAGTTCTTATAATACTACACATAATGAATATCTGATAATCAATGAGTAACAAACTTTAATCCTTTATGTTAATTGGGGCTGAGGAAAGTTAACAAAGAACTTAAGCTCTCAGTTAATTTAAGGTGATTTAAGCTCGGGAGGAATCAGTGAAGAAAGAGCAAGTATGAATCTATTATAAAGCTTATAAAAACATTCCCTCTGAGCAACTGTCACAACAGATGACCTCCAGAGGTCACTTTCAGCCTAAAATATTGCATAATTTTATGAGTACGCCATCCTCAGTACATTCAGTAGAATGGTTGTTTAAGCACTCCTTGAAGAAAAGTAAGTCTCAAATGCCTTTAGTCTAGCAAAAATTTGGAGATCATTCCAATAAAAAAATTGATTTGCATGGCAAGAAATTAATTTCCAGTTCAGCATTACAGCAGAATCACAGATCCACAAGCCTAAATAATTATACAAAGCTTATTTCCCTTCTCTCTTCATTAAATGAATGTATGACTCCCAACTGTCTAACAAGGAAAGCAGTTTCTATGTGAACACCGATTCTTACTTGTTTGGGAACTCAGAGGTACCTTCAATAGACCCCAGTCGTCTCAAATTCAAGAACAGAGATTTGTTTTTTCTTGTTTTCCAGGCCACAGTAAAACACAAAATTGGCAGAAATAATAGGATCCAATTGCTCATAAGTAAATGGCAGCTTAAACAAAGACAGTTGGGCAGTAATTGTTTCTGTGTTTTCAGTTGTTTCTATTTCAAGCTTTGTCATTGACTTTATTGGTGCATGTTTTGTGTTGGCTAAGATTTTGGTTAGGCATGCCAAGAAAAATAATTTAGAGTTTTGCAGTCTAAGCAGTTCACAGCACTCTGTTACCTGCACCATTTTCCAAGTAGCTTCTCATGTCCTTATTCACTGAATAGGGAACGTGAATTCTGCACTTATGCTGAGTATTTCCTTCCTGAACACTGTGAAGAACGACTTTTTAATATTGATATTGACTAAAAGGTGAGAAGAGAAGACAAGAATACCTGAAAAAAACCTGTAACTTGTAAGGTAAAATTTATTCCTGACACTGGGGTTTGATCAGAACACCCTGTATCTACAACTTTGTAAGAGCTATGAATTCTGTAATAATGTAGTGAATTGAGAAGTCCTAGTGAGTTCAGCAGGCCAGGTCTTTGATGTAGATGAGTTTGGTGGGAAGGATGCCACATAAAAGCCAGTCTAGTCACAAGCAAATCCTCATCTGCAGCTGAACGTAATATTTGTGAATGATGAGGGCATATATTGTATAATAACAAGGGGTGGGACTCACCTCTACTTCTAGCTGTCTTGAAGTTAAGTGTCTAATTTAAGTCATTCCCTTAGACTCTCCATAGTTAATGGATAAATATAGCTAAGATAAATCACTTTCTGTAGATCTCCCTCTTAAATACCCATCATAAAATGGGATGAATTGCCCTCCAGAGGCACTAATCTCCCACAGCTGGCTACAGAGGGAGCCCAGTTGTCTAGCTCAGACTAAACATCTAATCTGTCCTGAGATGCTATTGTAACTTTCTGTGAGGCAATTAGCTATCAAATCAAAAGAAACTACCATTGCTTTCATATAAGAAAAAACACTCCAGGTCTGAAAAACAAATGCCAGGACTGTTCTGTAATTTAGGCCTGACTATAGCGTTGTTGGTTTCTTTCTTTTTGCTTCTCTTTTTCTTTCAATGGTAAAAAATATTTTAAGGAAATTAAAATGTGGTGTGAATATCCACTGAGAGCAATCCCATGAGAGCTCCAAAGCCAGGTTTTTGAGCACCTTGAAATTGCCCCTTCCTTCTCTTGTATTGTTGCATTACTTAACCTGTGTCGGCTTCATGCTGTTCTGCACAAATCAAAGACACATCTTTAACAATCAGCCAGGAAACCTGTTTTCCTATCAATCTGTCTGGTTTCTTGCCTTGCCAAGAGGGGAATGCAAATTATTTTGTGCATAGACGTGCAAAAGCAGTGTGGTTCAGAACTCTTCTGCAGGTTACTTTTCTCTTCAATATAATAGGTATATGCAACTCCTTTCCAAATCCAGTATCATTTAAAAAATCTTCCATTAAAGTCTTCCTTTAAAATCAATGATCTTTCAAAGTAATCAAAGACACAGGAGATGAGATATCGCTTAAATTTATTCCTGGTGCCAGCGATTAAGAACCAAGGCTGCCTCCACTGAGGGAAAGACTGGAACAGACTCAAATTGACTTACAGAAATGCTATTGCCTAACCTCTTAATTTAAGAGGTTATACAGATTGGGCATAAATTTCTATTTGGAAAGGATCTTAAAACAACCACTAATACTGCTTTATCATTCTCTTGCTGTGAATTTTACAATCAGGTGAGAAAAACATAGTGGATGTTAATTCTGACTGCCATATTTTCTGGAGCTTCAGGTGGTAATATGTGTTAAACTGGAGTGATTCAGGCTCATTTTAAAAGGATTAATCGATCTCCATTTCTGAAATGAGAGAAGGTACCCTTGCCCACACCTTTCAGGTGTCAAAGGAGACTAAGTAGTTGGCTAAGAATAACTTACTGAGCTTGTGTGGACTTCCCACAAACAGTTTTAGTAATGTAAACGACAGCCAGAAAACACTACTAGACCTAAATCCTTTTGAAGTCTAACAGCAATATGTCCATTCTAATGATCTCACTTCCTTCCCTTTCCCTAACATTTCTGGAATGCTGTCATTGCAAATTGTGTGAAATACGTATAAATTCTGACTTCTCTGAGAAATTCATACTACATTTTTTTGTGGATAATATTAACTGCTCATATTAAATTATACAGTTTTAGAGTTGAAGGAAGGTTGCTAACGGAAGTATTGCAATCTACCTGTAGCCCAGGAAAAGGCCACTGACACTGTAAAGATATGACAGTGCAAGATCTCAGGTCTTGTCCAGATTTGTACTGGCCTGAGATGGTCTTAGCTTGCATTAGCTCTGATAGCATCTGTCTTTTGGTCAAGTGGACACTATCTAGTTTGTTTTAACTTAGGTTTGTGAGTGCCACATGCAGTAAAAGTCTAACAAACCTCCATAGTGACTGAGTTGCAAATGATAACTCTTTGTGCTAATGGGCTGGGGGAGAATAGCATACAACATTCAAATATTAGCAGGATACAAATGAAAAGAAAGTAGACTGTGTGTGAGAAAATTTATACAAATACATTTGTGTCAAGTGGATTCAAGCGGATCAAAGACCAAAGTGGAGGAAACACCCAACATCAACATGTTCCTCCCAGTGGAAGACCCAGGACTTGGAGTAGTCATTGTAAGCCTTCTTCTCCTTGCAAGCCCTTCTCTTTGGAGAAAATTGTTGTTGTCGACTTCAGAACCCAGAGGGCCACAGAAAGGCTAAGCATAAGACCAGATAAAAGGGTTAGATAATGGACTGTTTCAAACTTTCATTGAAAAAAAAAAAAAAAAGTTGTTAAAAAAAACCCACAAACCTCCAGAACAGTTTCAAGAGCTTTTACTGAAATCCACCTGAAAGTTTAATATTTGGAGGGAGATGCAGAGCACAAGCTGTAATTCACAGGCTTTATGCCTCCATACAGCTTCATCAAATGTAATTCCATTTCTTCTGCATCACACCTCAGATGGATGTATTCCATACTGTCTTTGTGGCATCACAAAATGAGAAGGGTTAGATATACATAATGGTAAATATACATAGTCAAAAAGCTAAAAGGGAAAATGGATTCCCAAGATATAGAAATTCCTCTGAGGCACTACACCTACAATTTCTGGTTTTTTGTTGTTTTGTGTTTTTTTTTTTAAATTATAACAATATTATCTAAAACTGAAAATTCAATTTTTTCTAGCAGTTTCCTCTGTCCACCATACCCTATAAGTTTGATCATGAGCCAGCAATCTGCCCTTGTGGCCAAAAAGGCCAATGTCATCCTGGGGTGCATCAAGGAGAGTGTGGCAAGCAGATTTAGGGAAGTCATCCTCCCCCCCTACTCTGCCTTGATGAGGCCACACCTGGAGTACTGTGACCAGTTCTGGGCTCCCTGGCTCAAGAAGGACAGGGAACTGCTGGAGACGGTACAGCAAAGGGCTACAAAGATGATAAGGGGACTAGTACATCTCTCTTATGAAGAAATGCTGAGGGACTTGGGTCTCTTCAGTCTGGAAAAAAGACTTCTGAGGGGGGACCTTATCAATGCTTATAAATACTTAAAGGGTGGGTGTCAGGAGGATGGGGACAGGCTCTTTACAGTGGTGCACGGTGACAAGACAAGGGGTAATGGGCACAAACTTGAATATAGGAAGTTCCATTTAAGCATGAAGAGGAACTTCTTTCCTTTGAGGGTGGCAGAGCACTGGCACAGCCTGCCCAGAGAGGTGGTGGAGTCTCTGTCTCTGGAGACATTCAAAACACACCTGGATGCATTCCTGTGCAACCTGCTCTAGGTGATCCTGCTCTGGCAGGGGGTTGGACTAGATGATCTCCAGAGGTCCCTTCCAACCCCTATCATTCTGTGATTCTGTGACCACATCCAGTTGTATGGAAACAATGGGATTTCTTCTGTTTCCTTTTACAGAACCTTTCACAATCTGACAGATCTCTCCAAAATTAAATATTTTCTGATGTTCAGTCTACAAATTTCTCTGCTTATTTCCTCCTGTTAATTGTGAATCAGTGCCTTTGGAATGATCTAAATAAAACTTGTCCTTTTCTGTTATTTGCTTCCTTGAATGAATCACAATGATCATATCTTCTGAAACCTGTCATTTGGTCAATATATATTTAGTTTTTAGGCTATACAGAAGAAGCTCTTGTGGATACAAGTCTGATATCTGAGGGTTATCCTCTATTTGTTCTTTTTAGAGAGTAGCAGTGCAGAAATGTATTCCAGATTTGATCAAAGGTATCTAGTATCTTACTCTGTTCAGAGGCTGCTCATTCATATTTTACAGTTTCAAGAACAGCATTGACCCAGCAATCAATATGAGATGTTAAGATTTTTATTTTTTTTTCTTTCTTTACTTATAGTTTCTTGAAGAGAACATTTATGTTTATAAACTGTCACACAGATGATTCTTTTATTTGTAATTAGGCCGTCAGTTATCATTATTCAAACCTAAAGCAAAACTTTTTTAAAGTTAATTAGTATTGTTACTGTAGGCTATGGAAGATGACTTTAGACACAAATCAGCCATATGAAGTATAGCAAGGAAAGACAAAAGCACTTGCAATACCTAAGCCCTTGAAAAATAAATGCAGAAGTAAAAAACTCAGCTACAAATTTCAGAAAGATATTCAGCACTATTCAATGTATCCCATGGCATTTAAATCTCTGAACTATTTACCATTTCTCATCTTATGCATCTGAGCTTTGTCAAAAACTGGAGTAATAGTTGTTTTTTTACACCAAGGAAATTCTCCATCTCACAGAATCACAATAGTCTGTCACCTAAGTAAATACTGACACAGAGTATTTTAAATCAAAAATTCAGAATGTAATCTATCCATCAGAACTGTGAATGTTTTCTTTTCTTCATTTTAGGCTTTGCTTTTCCCTGGGAGACATACAATTTTGGCTCTAGAGATCTACTATTCTGTTTCTTGTGATGAGTGTAAAGGGCAGAAATCTTAAATGCACAAGACCCTGAATGCCTCAGGATATTTTTAGAGATTATAGAAGATACAAATCTGAGGTTATAATTCTATGCTGAAGCAACTCAATTGAACCATGTGAGGAGCCTCCTTTGCTTCTCACCTGTGTCTAAGGTGCATGATGCACTCCCTGCATTCAACCTTTATATATAAGTAATGAAATACTTACCAGACCAGATTAATACACAACTGTATTTTCATAGCCCTGGGGTTAGATCACTCACTGGGAGGTAAGGAGACATAATTTGATGGGGGAAGGGGATGAAACCAGGCCCTTTAGAGGTAAGCCTAGGGGATGGCCTGCCAACATCAGTGGGATGGGATATTGGCAAGGTCCCTTGATCTGCTGACTCAGTTAGGGTGGGGGATAGAGATCTATGCAGCAGTAGAGGTGTGATGGTCATTGATGGATTAGAAACTATGGCTGTGCCTGGGAACGGTCAGGTAAGAATTAGAGCTTCTCCCACGAAAAAAGTAGTGGGACCAATAGCCTGGCTGAAGTGCTCCTACACTAACACATGAAGCATGGGCAACAAACAGTAGGACTTGGAAGCCATTGTGCATTAGGAAAACTATGAAGTAGTCACCATCATGGAAATGTGGTGGGATGGCTCACACTACTAGAGTGCTGCAATAGATGACTATAAACTCTACAGAAGGGATAGGCAAGGAAGAAGAGGTGGTGAAATGGCCATTCATGTTAGGAAGTGTTATGAATATCTAGAACTTAATGGTGGTGACAATAGGTTAGAGGGTTTATGGGTAAGAATCACAGGGAAGGCCAACAAGGCAGAAGTCACGGTAGGAGTCTGTTATAGACCACCCAAACAGCATCAAAAGGCAGACAAAATATTCTATAAGCAGCTGGGAGAAGTCTCACAATAATTAGTCCTTTCAGTCCTGGTCCTGGTCTTTTCAGGAGCCTGGTTGACAGAGTCCCTTGGAAGGCAATCCTGAAAGGCAAAGTTGTCCAGGAAGGCTGGATGTTGTTCAAGAAAGAAGTCTTAAAGGCGCAGGAGGAGGCCATCCACATGTGCCGAAAAACAAGCCGTTGGGGAAAAAGACTGTCCTGGATGAACAAAGAGTTATAGTTGCAACTCAGGGTAAAAGGGAGAATTTATGGCCTTTGGAAGAAAGGGCAGGTCACTCATGAGGACTGCAAAGATGTTGTGGTGCTAAGTAGGGAGAAAATTAGTAGGACCAAAGCCTAACTAGAACTTAACCTGGCTTCTGATGCTAAGGGCAATAAAAAAAAGTTTCTATAAACATATTAGCAATAAAAGGAGGACTGAGCATAATCTCCATCCTTTATTAGATGGGGGCGGAAACATAGTGCCAAAGGATGAGAAAAATTCGGAGGTACTTAATGTCTTCTTTGCCTCAGTCCTTAGTAGTAAAACCAGTTGTTCCCTGGGTACCCAGCCCCCTGAGCTAGTAGGTAGGGACAGGGAGCAGAATGAAGACACCATAATCCAAGGGGAAATGGTGAGGGACCTGCTACAGCAGTTACACGCACACAAGTTTATGGGGCCAGATGGGATTCACCCAAGCGTACTGAGGAAGCTAGCAGAAGTGCTCACCAAACCACTTTCCATCATTTATCAGCAGTCCTGGCTAACTGGGGAGGTCCCAGTTGACTGGAGGCTAGCAAATGTGACATCCATGCGCAAGAAGGTCTGGAAGGATGATCCAGGGAACTACAGGCCTGTCAGTCTGACCTCAGTGCCAGGGAAGGTTATGGAGCAGACCATCCTGAGAGCAATTACACAGCGCATGAAGGACAACCAGCTGATCAGGCCCAGTCAGCAGCGGTTCATGAAAGGCGGGTCCTGCTTGATAAACCTGATCTCATTCCATGACAAGATGACATGCTTATTGGATGAGGGAAAGGCTGTGGATGTTGTCTACCTGGACTTTCGTAAAGCCTTTGGTGCTGTTTCCCACAATATTCTCCTGGAGAAACTGGATGCTTGTGACTTGGACAGCAGTACTCTTCGCTGGGTAAAAAACTGGCTGGAGGGCCGGGCCCAAAGAATAGTGGTGAATGGAGTTACATTCAGTCGGTGGCTGGTCACAAGTGGTGTTCCCCAGGGCTTGGTACTGGGGACAGTTCTCTTCAACATCTTTATCAATGATCTGTACAAGGGGATTGACTGCACCCTCAGTAAGTTTGCAGATGACACCAAGTTGGGCAGGAGTGTTGATCTGCTTGAGGGTAGGATGGGTATACAGAGAGATCTGGACTGACTGTATAGATAGGCCATGGCCAATGGTATGAGATTCAACAAGGTCAAGTGCACTGCTACTGGCGTGAGAAAGAGTGGCTGGAAAGTTGCCCAGCAGAAAAGGACCTGGGGGTGCTGGACCACAGCCAGCTGAATATGAGCCAGCTGTATACCCAGATGGCCAAGAAGGCCAACAGCATCCTGTACTGTATCAGGAATAGTGTGGCCAGCACGACTAGGGAAATGATCGTGCCCATGTACTTGGCACTGGGGAGGCCCCACCTCAAATGCTTTGTCCAGTTTTGGGGCCCTCACTCCAAGAACAACACTGAGGTGCTGGAGCAAGTCCAGAGAAGGGCAACAAAACTGGTGAGGGGTCTGGAGCACAAGTCTTATGAGGAGTGGCTCAGGGAGCTGGGGTAGTTCAGTCTAGAGAAAAGGAGGATGAGGGGAGACCTTGTTGCTTTCTACAACTACCTGAAAGGAGGTTGTAGCAAAGTGGGGGTCAGTCTCTTCTCCAAAGTAAAGAGTGAATGGACAAGAAGAAATGGCCTCAAGATATGCCAGGGAAGGTTTAGAGGATATTAGGAAAAATTTCTTCATATTAGGTTATGAAGTATTGGAATAGGCTGCCCAGGAAAGTGATTGAATCACTATCCCTGGCAGTATTTAAAAGACGGGTAGACATGGTGTTTAGGGACACAGTTTAGTGGTGGTTTTGGCAGTGTTAAGTTGATGTTTGGACTCGATGATCTTAAAGGTCCCTTCCAACTTAGACAATTCTATGATTCCACAATTCTATGATTTGCCATGATGAACCAGGTAGGGGAATTAGAATCAAAGAAGAGTAGGATCACCCAGGGGTGGACTTCAATTTTGACTCACTTCTGACTCTGTTTCGGAACACACCTCTCTTCTTGTCTCCCCCACCTTCAAAAATAAAGACCAGGGTACAGAATTTCAGGGATGCTGAAGGGTCCATTTTAATATTTCTGGTACTTTAAAAATAGTCAACTGAAATATACACTTTTGAATTAAATTAACGTTTGTCTGTGTGGTCCAAAACAGCCATATTTTATGGAGGACAAATAAATCCTTGAGACAGTCCTTGCTTCTTCCCCCTTCCAAAATCTGAACTCTACTAATATCTTCCTGAAGAGTCATTAGGTTGATGTAAAACCTTTTGGGTAGTGCCATGAAACACCTTATGAGGAAAAATATATCTGCGCATATAGCTAGATAATTAATGCTAATAAATGTTTACTGGTTCTTTTGGGGTTCACTTTCTTTTTTTTTTTTTTTTTTTTTAAACAAAGTTGTTATACACATGTGAATCATGTCACTACTGAAGTTTGGGATGAGTTTTAACATGTAACTTGTGGATGGTCAGGTGTTACACTTGCAGTAGTGTGGGTGTATGAAAAGAGCAGCTTTATTTTACAAACGGCTTTTGGAGTCCAGCTTTTAGCATGTATCTGTGCTGCTGCCACCTACTGAAGAAAGCAGGTCATTCTTGTTCAGGAGCATCCGTAATCTGGCAAGCAATCTACCACTGTCTGTGCATTTGGTTGTTTGAAATGCAGATCTCATCTCAGATGCAGCGTATGTGAAGTTAACCGAGTGTGCGCTAGTAGCCACTCACTTTTAAAGCAAGTCCAGCAAGTACTTTCTTGGAGATACTGTGGTGCTGTCACCAAGTGAAACTCAACAGGTGATAGCCTCGGCATCTGCCTCTGGGAGAATCTGAAATTACAGAAGTTTATTGCAATTCATTTATCATGCCGTGCTTGTTAGCATGCTGTTTTATAGGCACATTGCTCTGCAGTGTAACCATTTTAGTGTGCAAACTCTATGTTTTTAGTTTAATTTGCAACAGATATGATATAAAGATAAACGAGATTGTGTTTCTTACCCACCAACTGGAATTGTCCCCAGCAGTTTGCTAGCTATAAATCACAACAGGGATGAAAGACCTTCTGCAACACACATTAAGATCTCCTTATTTGCAAAGACAAAAGTGAAGTAAAGAGAAATCACTATGTACAATCTCACTCAGCTCTATATATTACAGATTAAAACTATGCAAAGATTTCATATCCCCAAAAATGACTACAGAGACAAAACCACATTCGGGAACAGTTTACGTGCCTGCATTATCTCTCTTGAAAGTGCTTGTGTAATTTACAATCATGATTCGTTGATTCTGTTTGACCAAAGCCTGTATTAATTAGCTGGATTTTGCCACTTAGATGAGACTCTTAAGCATTTTCCACTTCTCAGGAGAAAGATGGGAGTCCCCTCTAGCAGTATCTAGTAACAGAAACACAATTTAGAGCTTTAACTAGATAGGCATCAACAGCAACTATCCTCTTCTGTCAGGTACTTCACTGACATACCTAAAACTGCAAGAAATTACAATGCCTATGAAACCAGCAGGAGACACAGAAGAAAACTGGGAAAATCAATGGAAACCAAGAGAACTGCATCTATAGGTGTGCCATGTTTCTCTTTGTCAAAATGTCACTTTTCACATTTTTATGAAAGGTGATGTTTCCTCAGAATGCCAGTCACAGAATCATCGAATAGTTTGGCTAGGAAGGGACCTTTAAACATCATCTAGTACAACCCCCCCTGCAATAAGCAGGGACATCTCCAACCAGACCTCGAATGTTTCCAGGGATGAAGCATCTACCACCTCACTGGGCAACCTGTGCCAGTGTTTCACTACCATCACCATAAAACATTTCTTCCTTAAATCTAATCTGAATCTACCATCTTTTAGTTTAAAACCATTACCCCTTGTCCTATTGTTGCAGGGCCTGTTAAAAGGTTTGTCCCTATCTTTCTTATTAACCCCCTTTATGTACTGAAAGGCTACAATCAGGTCTCCCCAGATCCTTTTCTTCTCCAGGCTGAACAACCCCAACTCTCACAGCCTGTCCTCACAGCAGAGGTGTTTCATCCCTCTGATCATCTTTGTGGCCCTCCTCTGGACCCACTCCAACACATACACGTCTTTCCTGTGCTGACGGCTCCAGAGCTGGGTGCCGTACTGCAGGTGGGGTCTCACCAGAGCAGAGCAAAGGGGCAGAATCACCTCCCCTGACCTGCTGGCCGTACTTCTTTGGGTGCAGCCCAGAATATGGTTTGCCTTCTGTCCTGCAAGCACACATTATTGGCACATGTCCAGCTTTCCATCCACCAGTATCCCCAAGTCCTTCTCAGCAGAGCTGCTCTCAATCTCCCCCTAGACTGTATTGGTACTAGGTGTTGCCCCAACCCAGGTGCAGGACTCTGCTCTTGGCCTTGTTGAACCTGATGAGGTTCCCATGGTCCCACTTCTTGAGCTTGTCCAGGTCCCTCTAGATGACATGCCACCCCTCAGGCATGTCAACTGCACCACTCAGCTTCATGTCTTCTGCAAACTTTCTGAAGATGCACTCAGTCCCACTGTCTAAGTCATTGATGAAAACATTAAACAGTACTGGTCCCACTACAAACCCCTGAGGGACACCATATGTTACTAATTTCCATCTGCATGTTGAGCTGTTGACTATTACTCTCTGGATGCAACCATCCAACCAATTTCTCATTCACCTAATAGTCCACCCATCAAATCTGTATCTCTCCAATTTAGAGAGAAGGATGTTATGGGGGACTGTATCAAAGGCCTTACAGAAGTCCAGGTAGGTGACATCCGTAGCTCTTCCCTTGTCCACCAATGTAGTCACTCCATCATATAAGTCCACCAGGTTGGTCAGTGCTTTCGGTTTCAAATGAGTTCTTCTGAGAAAACACTATGTCCCATTGCAAACAGGCAAGGATCATGCCTAAGGTAATGTAGGCCATACTTTGATTTTGTACCTTCTGCTCACATTATGTATCATTTCAAGAATTCCTTTAGCTCTAATTAGAACTTTCCTGTGTTTTGAAAAAATGTTTTTTTATGACATGAACAGAAACATTCTTTGGCAGTTAATGGACCATAATGGATATTCAGCTTATTTTATTGATAACATTCAGATGAGAAACAATATACACTGTTCCATAATTATTTTTTTTAAGTTAGATTTCATATAAATCCTTATATCATCATAAGTGCATTGTGGTAGAGAACATATTTTACTTGCAGGGTAAATGTTTAATCTTTCAAGAATTTTCAAGAAATAATTGTTGAATAAAGTTCTTAATGCATTTTATACTGTTGTTGTTGTTGTTGTTGTTATTATTATGAGGGCCTGAAATACTTCTTTTTCTTTCCCACAAATATTTCAGACTTTGAATTTTCCCCACTTCAAATAGGACAAGGAGGATCTGATGAGTAACTCAAAATGATAATCAACTCAGATCAATCAATGTATTTATTTCACTTTTGTTTCCTTTCTCTAACTGAAAGTTAAATTCCTCATTAAGGCTAAATCTCACAAATAAAAAATATTACGTTTTTCAAACAGAACATTTCTTCCTCTTACAATAACTTGGAAACCAGCTTTTCAAAACTTTACCCTTAAAGATTAAAAAGAGGAAAAAAAAATACAAACAAAAAACCCAAACCAAAAAAAAAACAAAACAAAACAAAACAAAACAAAAAACAAAAAGCAAAAAGATCAGCAGCAATATTCTTCAATGGAGCAGAAGTGTAGGAGTAAGTGTGACAGGAGAGGAAAAAAGGCATGAAAAAACATTCTGGCTTAAAAAAAAGTAGTTAGAAAATTGTATGGCAAGTATGAACAAGACTGTGAAGCTCAAAGAGTCTTAATTGGCTTTCCTTTCTTTTTCGCCCATAAACCCACTGATAGTGGGCACTGTAGGTCATTTTGTCCATATCAGAGCTTCACTGGCACCTGCTACTTATATATTAGCAACAATGATTTATTTACTTACCTCAAACATTAAACAACCCCCTGATGAATGTGAAAAGTTATAACATGGATCAGTTAAAGGTGAGAATAAATCAGTATTTGCAATACTTACAGTGAACGACACAAACAAATCAAATTAAGATGGTGGGCAGTGGACTCCCAGAGTCTAAGAACACCATGAGTTTTAAGATGTTAAGTGTTATTAATAATAGTGCAAGAGGTTTTTACACAACCAAAAAGGAGGTCTCCTAGAGGGTATATCATTTTTTACTGGAGCATCTCTCCTATGAAGACAGGCTCAAGCAGTTGGGGTTCTTCTGCCCGAAGAAGAGAAGGCTCCAGGGAGATCTTATAGCGCCTGCCAGTAGTTAAAGGGGCTCTACAAGAAAGATGAGGAGGCACTCTTTATCAGGGAGTGTAGTGATGAGGATTAGCAGTTTTACACTGAAAGGGGGTAGACTTGGATTAGATATTAGGAAGAAATTATTTACTGGGAGGGTGGTGTGGCACTGGAACAGGTTGCGCAGAGAAGTTGTGGTTGCCTCATCTTTGGAGGTGTTTCAGACCAGGTTGGATGGGGGTTTGAGCCAGCTGGTCTGGTGGAAGGTGTCCCTGCCCATGGCAGGAGGGTTGGAACTAGATGAACTTGAAGGTCCCTTCCAACCCAAACCATTCTCTGATTCTATGATTCTATGCTTTTGCACAAACTTCTAGATAGCATATACTCTTGGTTTTTGGATCTGAATAAAGTGTATGCCCACATGTACTGATTTTCTAATTCCAGTCCAATCATCCTAACTTCAGACATCACAAGGCATAGAAAAATTTATAAAAATAGCAAAAGCCATCAGTATTCCTTGCTGTCTGTCCCATGGCTGATTCTGAGAATACTTTCCTCTTTGGTCAGCATATGCAGCATCTCAGGATTTTCCATTTCTCCAAAAGGCTCATACTCCAGTTCTGACATCATTTTTTAGTGTATTAGAAGAACTTTCTTTTATAAAATCTGGTTGTCTTCTATTCAGTACATCTTCTGTTACCCTGAATTGCTCATAGGGAAAATACTACTTGATTACAAGTTTGTAAATGTTTGTTAATGAAATATCTCAAACCATACCCCACAAGATTAAACAGTGTCTTGCAAAAACATTTAAAGTTGGAATATGCCTTGTTAACACAGGGCTTGGCTGAATTTGAAATGTCTAGAGCAGAGAAGGCTAACAGGCAAAACTAGTCAAAATCACGAGTCCTTACAGCGGGTTGGCCAGAAAAAGCAACATAAGTCAATTCACACTGGTAAGAAACACAAACCACTTCTTCCACTGGGCAGATCTACTCTTCTAGGGAACTTGAGTCTAAGCAGAACTTAGAGCTTAAAAAGTGTAAATTGTCCTGCAGTGACTTTTATTTGTTACAACCTCTTAGAATCCGAGGTGGAAACAACAAAAAAAAAGAAACAGTAAGGTCACAGCATAATGTGGTAAAGAAGATGAAAAAAAGTAGGAGTTGAAAGAAAGATGAGGAAAAAAAAAAGTTTAGCAATAGATGAGTGGCCTAGGACTACAGTGTTTTCCTTTTCTGTTGTTTTACCCTTACAGTCTTTATAACAGCATATCAGTACACAGATCCATAAACAAGTAAATGGTAAATGCACATGTAACCAAGAAAAGAGAAAATTGCCAAAGATTGAGAGCAGAACCAGGTCTTAGAGGGATCCATTGCATTTTGCCTGAAACACATTCAAACACCTCGATGACAAACTATAAAGTACTAGAAAAAGGCTAAATGATGTACTGGACTTTTCATCAGGTTTTATGCTGCGAAATCGCTGTATAGGGAGAATTTTTTTCCCAAGCAGATAACACAAAAAGGGACAAATCCTGATATGGCTCTCTCAGCATAACCATTCAAAGAGCAGCAATAATTTATATGTACTGTATTTGATGCACCATTTTTTGTTCTCCACATGCTCACTTCAAAATTCAGCCAGAAGAATGAAAAAAAGTCCTTGAAACTCAGCTGTCCACCTGGATGTCCTGAAAATTAAATTATGCAAACCAGAACCCAGAAAGGAAATGAAAACAAAAACCAAAACCAAAATTCAACCACTAAAGCTGACATGGTATGGAAAAGGTTCTCTACTTGTTTAATTTGACCATTTTAATGGAGCATGTTGTGTTTATGTTCTGGCTGTTTATGTGAGGAACTAATGAAGCTGTTTTTCCCTTTAAGGGGCTAGAGGGATTTAGGGAGTCACTGCGAGGTTAGCTCTCAGGCTAGTGGTCTGTTCAGACGGAGGAGCTGTCGGGCGAAGCCCATGTCTCGTGCTGTGCAGCAAGGCTCTGCCCAACTGCATTTCTGAAGGGACGTGTGTGTTTTATGTATGCAACAGCTGTTCCATTACCTCCCTTAAAATGACTTCATAAAGCAGAGAACCTTTTCCCAATTTATTTTAGTTGCTCTCACTGAACAGCTTATCTGGGGCTTGATCCAAAGCCCGTGGAACTCAATGGAGAGACTTTTCATTAACTTTTTAGGGCAGGCATCAGATTCATTAGAGAAAAAGACTTTGGATTATTTCTTGTTTCCTTTGACAAAAGTCCCCATTGTCCTCAGCACTGAGCACACTATATGCTCTATTTCAGAGAGAACTAAATATCAAAGGGGAAATTTCCACAGGTTGAGATATTTTTCTCTGTTCAGGTACATGTTGTGATTCTTATCCAAATTTTAGTCCAATACTTTTGTGTGCTGATTGGGGTTAAAATCTTGAATTTGACCATTTTAATGGAGCATTTGGTGTTTATGTTCTGGCCATAAATTACTTTGTTGTCATTTTTTCTAGCTTTGTTAAAGTTTACAGACTGCACCTGAGATGTTAAATAGTTTTAAATAAAGTTATTTTTAATAAAAAAATAAAGCTATTTTAATAAACCTTTAGTTTTGTACTGGGTCAAAAAAAAAGATGTAGCTGCCACAGATTGCTTTTTCTATTGTGCTGGTTTTGTTTGGGATAGAGTTAACTTTCCTCATAGCAGATGGTACGGGGCTATGTTTTGGGTTTGTACTGGATACACTGTTGATAATACGGGGATGTTTTTGCTATTGCTGAGCAGTGCTTACACAAAATCAAGGCCTTTTCTGCTTGTCACATCGTCCCACCAGCGAGTAGGCTGGGGGTGCACAACGACTTGGTAGGAGATACAGCTGGGACAGCTGACTCCAACTAACCAAAGAGATATTCCAAACCCTATGGTGTGGTGCTCAGCAATTAAAGCTGAGGGAAGAAGAAGGAAGGGGAGGATGTTTGGAGCAATGGCATTTGTCTTCCAAGTAGCCATTACATGTGATGGAGCCATGCTTTCCTGGAGATGCCTGAAAACCTGCCTGCCCATTGGAAGAAGTGAATCAATTCCTTGTTTTGCTTTGCTTGTGCACAGCTTTTGCTTTACCCATTAAACTGTCTTTATCTCAACCCATGAGTTTTCTTACTTTTACCCATTCCAATTCTCTCCTCCATCCCACTGAGGGGGAGTGAGCAAACAGCTGTGTGGTGCTTAGTTGCTGACCGGGGTTAAAACACGACATCCACGTAAATCAGAGAGTTTTGAAAAATGTTATTTAAAAATCAAATCCATTATTTTAATAAGATTAAAATATTTAATTCTATTAGCTCTGCAACAAAATTTATAACTTCTAAATTTCATGACATATTTCCCTTAATACAAAAGTTTATAACTCCATTTTGATTTTCTTTGAGTTTTGGAGTAGACGTAAATTGAAATAATAAAAATTAAAAAAAAAAACCTCATAAAATAACAAACCCAATTCTCACGTCAAATGCTAATTGTAATTTTCTTTCTGTACGCTAGAATAGGTGGCTGCTGGAAAGGTCAGGAATTGAAATCAAATTACAGACTGCACTTGTTTCTCACACTACTTGTGCTATGATGTCAGACTAGCCAAATTGTGGCTGACTGCCAGGAGACTTAAAAATCCTTTGAAAAGTCGATTTCCAGTGGTTGGAAATCCAGTTTTTGTTTGTTTTATTGGCAAGGGAGAGGAAGGCTAAACAGCTGCTACTTAGAGTGTTCATGGGCAAACAAACAAAAGATAACATGTAAGCAAAACTAGGCAGCTCTTGCTAATGTAGGATATTCCTACCTTGTCTCGTTGAGGCCAATGTGGAAAAGCTTTTCTTGTGCTTCAGAAGCAATGCAGCCATGTTATCACTGAGTTAAACCTAAATGACCATACGTATATATATCTTTAAGCAGCCTTATTATTTTGCACTCGATGTTAAAAACCAAAAAGAAAAGAAAGGCTACAAAGAGCTGGAGCACATGTTGAAATAACACAATAGTCTTTTTTTTGCTGGACATGAGGATAAGTACAAAGACAGAATAAGAACATAGTTAGCCTTCCTTTACAACATATGTGAATGCAAGCTTAAGGACTTCCTAAACCATGGGCAGTACCTTTATATTTAACAGACTTTGAATGTGTCCGATCACTTCCTGGGCCACGTGCTAACAAAACTTGTGTTAACTTCAGCTTTGCGGATTCTTGATTAGATCTGGTCCATGTCTGCACCACTAAGGATGTAAGCACTGTGTATGAAAATTCCTTTACATTGAATTTTATAAGAATTTCTCAAAGTTTAGGGGTTTAAATAAAAACTGAGCTAAGACTAATGTTTTGCTGAAAGACAGCAGTAATTCTGCAAGTGTTTGCTCCTTCTCTCTTCTAAAGCTTCATCCCCATGTATGGATATTTTCTGCAGAGCTTGAGCAAAGGAGATGCCTCCAGAGACTGAAATGCAGAATCTGAGAGAAGAGGTAGTGGGAGAATGGTGTGGTTTTGCTTTGTAAAGCACCAGGGTTTGAAAATCTGCCAGAAGCTTTTGTGTCAGGAGGAGTTTGAGAATAAAACCAGGATTTGCTGGAGGGACAATAAAAGAGAGGGCATGCAGGAGAACAGAAGGTACCACGGTGTACATTAGCACATGATATCACTCAAAGGGACATTTTCATTTACATTGGTTTAACTGTTCCGTTGAGCACATTAATCTATTTGCCCGCTGTGCTGTTCTACCCTCTTCACTTCTCTTTGCCCTTTAATCTTTCTCTCTCCTCCCTGCTGTCAGAATATTATCCTCTCTCAGGTTCATTAGGATACAGTTGTGAGAGAGCTTCTAGAGACATTTTGTGTCTGAATCCTGCAAACCTTACTTGGACAAAACTGTCATTGCAGCCTGGTGTGCCTTGTGCCTGAAAGGATCAGCTTCTGTCAGTCTAATAAGCATGTTGCTACTAGGGTCACAGCAGTGCCTAGAAGGGCCAGAAGAGAGGACCTTGCTGTGTTGGATACCAGGATCCACTGTCTTACAGTTTGATAGCAATCCAAATACTGCTGATTTCCTCTGAAGGTGTGAATGTGAGACATAGTAAACCAGATGAATGTCATGAAGGATGGAAGTGGAGATGTTACTGACACCTTCAAAGGACAAATAATGTGTCCTCTTTCACTCTTCTAAAATGAAATTAATCTCCTCCTGAACATACCCACGAGAATGGTAGTCTGATGTAGTCATATTTAGACATCTAATTGTTTGATGTCTAAGATGGGGTAGAGACATCCCTTCATGTGTGTGGGAATTGATGACAACCTCTAGTTTCTAGGCAGGAGCATGAAGGTCTGAGCACCTAGGAAAGCCAATTTTAACTACATGTAATTTATGTTTAGCAAGAGCTAGTAAGTTATGAAGACCTATGAAGAAATAAAACAAGAGAATAAAATATAAGGGGACACACCCTCTGCAACAAGAACATGAAATCCTTGTGAATAGCACCGTGGACCCTCAGCCATTCTTCGTTTCACAGACACACTATGGAGGTGCAAGAGACTTCTGATGTGCATTACACTGCAAGACGTAGGTTGAAACTATCAGCCTGGTGCTGACCTCATTTTAAGCCTAATTTAAATCAAGGAATCAAATTTTAAGCCTATTGAAATCAAGGAAGTTTTTTTTAAAAAAATATTTATTTTATAATTTTATTGTCTTTTGTCTTCAATTACTATTGATATCACTGAAATGGGGGTACACTGCTGCAGCACGCTGTCTGCAAAGAGAGCATCAGTTGCCCTGAGATTCCTATCAATACATAAGGTTGCAGAGGTGGCTCATGTTAGGATGTTTCAATGCCAAACAGAATTTATAGAATTCTTCAACCACTGCATAATTTGGGCAAGCAAAAATATTTCTAAAAATGTAAAACTAATTTCTGATTAGGTAGTTTGCTTGGCATGAGTGAAAAACCTTTAAATTATTTATAAGATTTACCATTCTTCTGAATTTGAATTTCGAGAGAAAATTTTGTAATATAATATTGTTAATAATATGAGAAGAAATGTAGAAAGACCTATTAATTTCCTCCTCCTAAATTTTGACGTAGGTTTATCTTCTGAGTCATGTGTGTTTCAGTTTTATCTTTTGATATGCCAGTAATTATTTAAAAAAAAAAATCACATTAGCAAAGGTATAAGAATGATTTCTTAGTTTAAATACAAGACTTTGTTAATATATATTATTTATTCAACATTTTTCCTCACTTCTTTTATTAGGATTACAAATTAAGGCAAACAGAAGGGAATTATTTTGTTTTCTATACTATGTCATGCTTTATCACAACAAGTAATTCTGTTGTGGGACTTACTGCCACAAAATATAGTGTGGGCCAAAATTACAAATAAATTAAATTGCTTTTAGGTAAATTCATTTGATGAACCCAGGAAAAGTCCATTATGAAATGTTAAGCAAAATAGTACACTTGCAAAGTCTGGCTCTGGAAAACCTTATGATTTTGTCTTCCATACTGCCAGAACCTGAGGAAGGGTAGCAAAAGAAAGTATCACTGGTCATCTTGTTCTTCTTATCTATCCAAACCTGCTACTGGCCATTATCAGAGACAAGACACTGAAACAACTGAACCTGTGTGTGACCTGTTTAACTATTTTTATATTATGTCTTTACAATGGAAGTGTGGAAGTACCATTACTCCTGTTTCACAGGAGAGAAAGATCAAGCATAGAAAATGATTCACCCAAGATCACATAATGTGTCACCTGTGTCAGACAGACATTTCAATTTAGTCCATGTTATATTCCACAGCCAACTCTTTGCGCAACCCAACTTTACTCTCAGGATTCAGTGTGGAGCAAAATTTGACTACTTCAGAGAGAAAATCCAGGTGTAGGACAGGGGAGACTGTTTTCTATAAGTGTTGGGAATATGAGCACAGAAGCACCATTTGGCTGAGATACCAGGCTCAAGTTTGAAGCAGTTCCTTGTGTTCTAAAAATCCAGACACATCCACATTCCACACAGGAATAAACAGAGACAGTGACTTCAGAGGTGAAAACACAGGATAAGTTGATGTTAATACTGTGGAGGAATAGGCCTAGCACTGTAAGGCTTGTAGTCTCCAGTTCTTGGATTTGAGTACATAAAACTTTGTGAAAGTTAAGGTCAAGCTTAAATTCCAAATTTCAAAAGCTCAGTTCCCATGTCTGAGTTTTTAGTATGAAAAGCTGAATTTGAATTGGAAGTAGAAGAAATTCTTTTGTATACTTATTTTATAAAAAAGTTGTAGCATAAAATAAAATGCTGGTCTAAAATAGGTTATCAAAGTTCCATAAATTTTGTGGTGTTTCTGTTTGTTTTTTTTTTTTGAGAAAGTAATTTTCAGGATTTTGGGGGGTTGCTGTTAGGAACGAGATAAAATCACTAGAGAGACTGTATTAGGTAGCAATTTGCGTACACACGTTGCAGTATGTATGTGAAATTTATTGTCCCCTTAAACCTTCATCTTCAAAGAACTTAAAGATTTGTACATTATACCAAATGTCCTTGTCTTGTAAGCCATCATGAAGGACATTTTAATATTATTTTTTCTTCTGAAACATAAGATTATGATTTTTTGTACTGATTTTCATATGAAAATGAAATAGAATAAGGCAAATTAGTTTGGTTTTTTTTTTAAGTAGGAAAATAAAAATTATTGTATTTTGTTTGAGTCTTTTTTTAATGTATTTGTTTAATGTTCTTGCGATAATAAGTGCTGTATATCTGAGGCTTTTTGAATGCAGCAAAGGTTATGTTACTTTGCTTGTACACATCCTTTCTGATATACCAGTCCCAAGCAAATGCTAAATCACCAGTAAGCATCACAGTTTAAATTATTCACTTAGCTTATAAAAACAACAACAAAGCCAAAACAAACAAAAAAAAGTTGAAAATTGATATTGACATTGCAAAAAATTAAACAATCATGTCACCCTATATGGGAATGTTACCCTACCAGAAAAGGATGAACTGTGAGATTGAAATGAACAAAGTATAAAACAACCATCACTGAAGTTATGAGATTATGGGTGTCTTGCATTGACTACTAATGGTTTAGTCCTGAATATTGTGATGCCTACGTCTGCTTGTCTCTTAAGATGAAATGTGATGATAACTATCTTACTTTCTAGGGGCTGGAAGTTGAGGTAGAAAACTTGTTCTTCAAAGAGTTGACAAGTATTGAAGAGTTTCTGCTATTGAAGAGTGTGCGTGAAAGGGCAGTCATGAATTATATTTTCCATGCTGCTTGTCTTCACATTAACAGCTAACTGCTGTGTCTGTGTATATGAATGCAGCCAAAGATCATTATTGAACAGTCCTGGAGCATAAAATTTCCACCTGTCCTGCCAGAAGGAAGTGTCTTTCTATTTTATGCTATTCAATTGAACTGACCCTCAAGGAGAAGAAATTCCCCCAAAACAAAGAGAAATAGAATATAATTGCTGCAGGACTGGATGTGTCCTCAAACATCAAAACACCAGTTTCCATAATATTAACATCTGGGGGAAGATTTAAACCCACAAAAGTTAGAAAATTTGGCATAAAGACTCCCAGTCACTCTGTAACTCATTTTTCTATGTCAAAAAGAAGAGGACATGATGTTATTTGCCATATGTGTTGCTATATGATAACCTGGCGAGCTGAGGTTAGACTTGCAGTGGGAACCTACTTAATTCTGCAGATTTAAATAAGACCTATAATATTGGTATAAGTCAGCAGTGTCCTCAATGTACAATTTGGTTTGATGTGAGATTCTTTATCTGTGAGTTGTTGCTATGGGAGACTATAACAACTTCTGAGAGAGTAAAAGGGATTCTGTTTGCACATTTAAAAATATACACAGATGGAATATGTACATATACAAGCACATACAAATACGCATGCATTTGTGCATGCATATATAGACATTTATGTCTATTTTTATATTTACTTTTATATAAATTGTCCATAAGAAAAATGATGCCTAGCTGGGCCATAATTATTGATGCGTTCTTATAAACCAAAAAGAAACAAGATTATTGGGGTTTTATTCCATTTAAAGACTGAATCGTAGTGTACAGTGCATTGTCTGGAGGGGAGCTCATTAAAAGTGGACTGTAATTGAGGCAGTAAAATTCTTTATTATTTTTCCCTTTTTCCACAACAGGAAAGGCTTTACAAAGAACTCAGCATATTGGCAGCTGAGGACTTTTGACAGTTGAGGTCCATCTGCTCACTATTGTGCAAGTTGAAAAATACATGTAGTCCAAGCCTTGAAGAGTGTATAATATGATCTGATCTAGGTAGGTATTTCACTGACTATCCATTTGACACATGCAGTGACCAAATCTTGGCATAGAAATGCAGTATTTGCATGAATTTCCTGGCATATGCTATGATAAGGATTCAGAACCTCTTGAGCATACTACTACTGAATTTTTTCATTGATTGCTGGACTAGACAAACCTCTCTTAGTGCTAGAAAAGCAGTTAGTTTGTAACAGGTAAATACTTCTAAAGAGCATCCTACATGTATGAGTAGTTAATTGTAATTGAAATTGGTAGAAATCTGGATCTAGTGCAGTGTTAGTGCTTAAGGGATGTTTTCAATTTAAATCTCCTGTTGAAATAAATGCATATAAATATGTAGTTTAAAAAACCTTACGCATCCATCATTTTTGAAATGAGACTAAAGATTTTCCTCTCCTTTATGTATGTCTTTTCCGAGAAGGGTCTATGACTTTAATTTGCAATATCTTAATTTGGGCAGAAATATCCTGGCCACTCTTCAACTGAAGTTATAACTGCTACTTCAGGTAGAATTTTTTCTTCTATTGATCCAGTGGCTGTGTTTGTAAAAGGAGTCCCTTGCCTATGTGTGGGTAAGCACATGGAAAAATACATGTGCAGCAGAGTCTTACAAAACAGAGTGATGAAAATCTCACAACTTGGTTTTCAATACATTTTCTAGCAAGTTTGAGAGCTGCTCCAACACACTTGCTGGTAGCACACGCTGAAGGACAGCTTAGTTTTAAGTAATAAATATGTAAAATATCTAAAAGTAATAATGCATTCTCTGTGGGCCACTATCCTTTCAAGTTTCAGCAGAAGAAAATATTAGTAACTCATATGAGATGAGAAAAGGCATCTTGTAAAATTAGAGTTGAGTTTTCACAGAATCACAGAATGGTTGATGTTGGAAGGGACCTCTGGAGGTTATCTGATCCAAACCTGCTGCCATCTAGAGACAGTTGTCCAGGACCATGTCCAGACAGTTCCAACGGACTTTTTTTTCTAAAATGGAATAATTTTCTTCCAATGAAATAATTAACAGTAACATACAGCTTTTGTTGAATCTGTTTGGATTCTGGTCTAAATGTGGAAAACAAGGAAATTTTCACTGCTGTATATAAAATCCTAATGCTATACATCATTTATATGGCCAAAATCCTAAACAACCTTAAACTGCAGCCAGCATGGTCTGCCATTCTACTTTAATCTTAGCTAATCTATTAAAGCATTTATCTGCACAGTATGTAGGGGATGCTGGGGGCGCTAATGCATAGGTCTAGCTCTAGGCAATGTGGGATTTAGATGGATTGGAAGCTTTATGCTGAATCTTTGCACAGTGTTGTACTCCTTCCATTTACAATAATTGCATATGCCACTGCCTGTTTCAAGCATTATAGTTTTGTTCTCTGTCTATCCTCTCTTCCTCTTCACAATTCCCCAGAAGAAAATTAAAAACAATAATTTCAGCAATGTTTCCAAATTAACATGACAAATTTTCTCTTTGTTAATTGAGCTAAGTGAATAGGGATACTTGGAAACTAAAGGAGCTTTTCCCCTCTCTTTTTTGATCACTCTTAAATTTGTATTAGCAACAGGCTAACCAGAAATTAAAGTCTATTCTTATAAATACTTACACGTAACATACTGACTTGGGTTTCACTTCTTCTTTCTTTTTTTTCCCCTGCATGATAAAAACCCATGTTTGCTTCTGATTGTTGTCCAAAGTTAGTCTGGATGCCTGGGAAAAAAAAAAATGTTTTCCTGAAGTGTTTATTTTTAATCGTAATTTGAAATTTGCAATAGACTTTGACAAGATATTCAATGAAAACACAATGTCTATGTAACTAGAAGCGTTATGTAGGTAGCTACATAGCTGGACACACAGACAGACTTTTTTTTTTTCATTTAATAGATCAGTGAAAACATTAATTAATTGGAAATCTTGATCTTCAGATAACAATAATTGGAGTAGATTAATTACAGTTAATGGGACTACGTCAGTTTATGCCAACTGAGAATTAGTCCCAATTTTTTCTTCCTTTTGAAAGAATTGGACTTATGATGTGCTTAAAGGATGAGAAGGTTTTTTTGAAATTCATTAGTGAAGACTGAAGAAACATGCTGCTAATGACAACTTAAAAAGAAAGTGGTAACGTAAACAAACCAGCATAATCAGTGTTTTGGAATGAGATCCTTTTTTCCAGAGTATTTTTGACCTTACCCTTATTTTAAGGAAAGTTATACTGTACGTAGCCATTTAGATTTTCGTTGAATACCCCAATCTTGTATCTTGTGGTAGAACAGCATCCAAATACTACCCGTCTGTCGGCTCCCCTCAGCATCCTGGTTTGTCCTTGGAATAGAGTCTTCCTCCATGAACTGATGAATGATTCTTCTCAGACTGTGACAACAATGTGGTAAGTCTTGTTCTGAAGTGATACCACTCAATTTATCTCCAAAGTAGAAAAAAAGTTTTAATAAGAATAGGAAGTACTTTTAGGCAGTGTTTCCACCTCTCAGTAATAATGAGATATGCAGCTCTGTTTCTGAATCATTCCTACTGTCAGGAAATAATATCACAAATCCAGACCGATATTCAGAAAAGTATGAAAAGGTACACTTGGCTATAAATATATACTGAATTTAACTGAAAAGTAATTCCATTTCACGTATTTCTCAAGATCTCTTTTGGACTGTAACACCAAAGGCTACTGAAGCTTCAGAAAGAACGTAGAGCATAAAAAACCCCATAAAACTTCACATGAAGTAACGTAACGTAATGCAACGTTACACAACATAGTATAAGATATAACAATGTAAAGAAAACCCAGGCTTTTCCAGCAGGGAATAGTATTTTTGTGAGTTAAAAATTTTCTACACTTCAAATGAAAGAAGCATTTTATACCAACCATTATGAAGCAAAGACATAGAGTGAATAGCAGCCCAGAAGAATAGCTAACTTTAGCTCTAACAATGGCCTTTGAGTCATCTACTCATCTCCTTTTTGTGACTTGATGTTATTAGAGTTTTGTATCAGTCTCTTCTTAAAGTTTTGAGAGGTCCAGACACTCAGAGATTTCCTAACCGAGGCCACGTATGTACTTGGATTAAAGTTCCATACTCTCAAAAAAAAAAAAAAAATCTTAAAATGTTTAATTTATTTTTTCGTTAAGGATCCTCATCATAAATAAGAATCAAGTGTTTCTTTTATCCACATTGGCGTTATCCATAGTTAACATGCACAATGGTCAAGTGTCATGAGTGCAATCCCTGAAGTTAAAAGATCCGTTCCAGTCCCCTTCCTTGCCCTTTGATAAGCTAGTAATTCAGACTGGCCACTACAACGGTGTTTGCATTTTCAAAAGTGATTTCTAATTTTGAAAATCTCCATTTTGCTTATGTTCAGCAATGCCTACCTCTTCCTGAATTTCAGAGGAAACTGGGTGTTGTGGGTGCTCAGCATCTAAGATGCAAGTCAACAGCTCAGATTTGATGACAGCTAACAATGTGGCCACTACCTTCTCTGCATCTCATATGTCATCAGTTAAATGCATGAATTACCATGCTTTAAGACAGCAGGATAAAAAACTAATAAAAAGCCCCCAAACTGTGTTACAGATTAATAACTAACAGATTCTGTGTCAATATGTCTATGTCCAATAATATATTCAACTTCTACTTATTTAGCAAAAATACAGGGCAAAGAATCCTGTGCATCAAGATCCAACAAGGAAACGAACCACAAGCAAAACTTACTAATATATAGTTAGATTTTTGAAGACAGAAAACACAAACGACAACTTTCAGGGTAATAATTGCAATAAGTGTTTCTGTTCACATTTTAGCACCAGGATCTACTACTACACATAGTAGTTTTATGTTCTTGGGAGAAGGAGGTCGTCACTTCATATATACACTTGGGTGAGTGTGGCAGTGGACAGAAGGAGAGTAGTTGATGTGCTAATCTAATAACCTATGCCTATTTGACCAGGTATGTATGTAATATTATGTTGTATAAATCCTCTTTGTTTCATTGACTCATGTCAATGTGGGTTTTGAATAAATTAAAGTGATTTTTACTTTAAATTCAGATTGCTCTTTACCTTATATTTTGTGTTGTCATATACATCATGGAAAAGTCAGTAGATGTAATGTCAGAGATTACCCAAAGGAATAAGATAGTATGTGGTCTGTAATTAATAATGTTGTCTTTCTTTTTATACCAGTAGATCTCAAAACTCTTCAAAATGTAGGGCTAAATGCAACTAATCTATTTCACAGGCTAGAAAACAAAGGCACAAAGAGGAACTCAGGGGTAGATCCACTTCTCCCAAGTACCAAACAATATGCTGTCACCGCAACGACACTGTCTCTCACTGAAGTCCCATTTGATATGGTTAGAGGTAATCACAGAGCAAAAGGTATGAACATATTTAAAATCTTTCTTTTTCAGATAAGGGCATGAGTTTATTCACTTGTTTGCATGGTGTCCATTTCCAGCTCTAGAGGCCAGACTCATTGGGATGTTTTAGCGTACGTGCATTAACCTTGCTGGACTGATAGGATTCTTTGTCCTGTTTTTTTTGATACATTTTTAATTGAATTTTGGCACTGTTGTGGCAATAGCTCAGGTTCGTCAATTTTTAGTTTGTCTGCTGTGTTATACTTAGTTTTTTTAATTAATTTCAACACCTGAGTTTTGAGGCTTTCACTTTTTTGTGAAAGGTTATGTTTTAGGAGCAGAATAAATCATTTGACAAGGCAAAAACGTTATGGATTTTTTTTTTTTAAAAGCATTTCGTGTGACTTGTAATAAATTTAAACCAAATACTGAAGTCTTTTGTTAAGTTAAACCCAAACTGAAGCTTTCTGGATTCAGCCACAGAATCAGAAGAGCAGAAAGCTCTGTGAAGAAATCTCCCTGTGCTTTTCTGAAGAATATGGAGAAAAATAAGGGTGCAGTCTCAGAAAATATATAACAAAGATTTTAAAGCATTGGATAACTTGCTGATTGATTACACAGAAGAAGAAAAAGACTCTTTCCTTTTTTAATGCATGCCATCCAAGGGTATAGGTATTAAAATACCTTAACATTTCTATGTTGGTGAGAAATAAATAGTGAGCAACTGTAATTAATAACTATTAAAGCTGTTTGACTGATCATATCTTCTAGCTTGCAAAATCTTTTATGTGCAGGTGTGTGCATTAATGGAATCCATTAAATTCATATATTTCAACAGATAGTAATTTACGATCTTTTATAAGATCTGTCATGAAACACAGTCAGAGATATAGGATTGTCTCAGTGCATTACATAGCAAATTGTACTCCCCTTTCCTCTGAAATGACTTGACTTTAGAGACTAAATATGAATGTCAATGCATTGGACAGCCACATTAGGTATACTTTTTGCTCTACCATCGCCTGGGAATAAGTGGAATAAACCTTTTATCACTGGCAAAGCTGAGAACAGGAGTGAACAATATTCAAAGTGGCTGGAGGAAAAAATGTGTGGGTGTTCTATCTATTTCACTTTATACATAAAAAGAGAAAGAGATTGAGTGTGTAACCCTCATTTATGAATTGTAATGGTTCTCCTGTGAGTTGCTAACTATTCTTTTCAACTTGTATTTGTTACTTTTTTTTTCCTCTTGGTCCTTTCATAGAATCTAAGGAGATGAAGAGACAAGCCATTTTTTCAGCCACTCCACGTCAAAATCAGAGGCCTATTCAGCCCCGGATAGTTATAAAAATCACTCATTAATGTCAATAATAAAAATTCTTTGTTTTGTCCCAGAGAAACACAAGCTGTAAGTATTTGACGTAAAAAAGGAAAATAAGGGCTGATTAGAACAGAAAACAGAGGAAAAAAATAGTCTTAACCCCAGACTTTAATGAGTTAGTGGAGGATTATAGGTAAACTATATCAGCTCTTAAAATACTACTGACAAGTCTCTTAGGGAGGCTTTTATCTTGCTTGTCTATTTAATAGCACCTTGAGATTATCATAATTAAGTATAGACAGTCAACATATTAAATGGATTAGTATCCGCTGTATATACAATCTTTGTATACTTCCCTAATTATACATTTATTAGGGAGGCGTTATAATACTATCACATAAAGCTTGAACTTTCACCTCTTTTTTAGTAAATGAATTCACAATTTAAAAAACTCTGTGATACTTCAGCTGTTAAATATGACAGGTCATTAGCCTGGGAAAAGTCCAAATCACTGGAGTTTGTGTCCATCATCCTAAATGTTGACCAACAAGCTAAACCCCTAAAGAAAACAGGGAAAACAATTGCTTGATCACTCTTGTCTCCTGCTGATTCCTATGTACCTGGGACCCATTTTGTCTGTAGGATATTTGTCTACAGTTGGATGCCACATAATCATTGGTAATAGGTGACCCTATTACTTTGCTTTTGAAGGAAAATGGGTATGGAATGGATATGATTGAATGGAATGGAATCCATAGGAATGCATATGGATATAGCAATGGATATCATTGAACAGAAGGGTAAACAGCATTGAAATGGATGAGTAACTTGACGGAAGGGACAGAAGAGCAAGACAAAACAGCTTAAAAGTAGAGAATTAAAAGTAGTGTATGAGAAGGTAAAAGTTGTTCTGGACGACAGAAAGAAAGAAAGTGCTATGTGAGATGCCTAAAATTTGATATATTTCAAAGCAAGTAAGTAGAAAGCAAAGTAAACAAAATGATCAAGGAGTTGCAGGCAATGAGTCATAAGGAAAGATGAAAAAGAATAAATCTGTATTGCTTGGCTAATGCTGACTAACAGGCAATCTGTAAACTTTCTTAGAGAAGGTAAAAAGGGGTTCTTTAATTTAGCTGTCTAGATTTGTAAGAACATACTATGAACGGGAACTTCTGAGATGCCTTCAGGGTAAGTTACAAAAGCAAGCATTTAACTGAAACTACCCACTTAACAACCAACAGAGCACAGAAGAACTGGGTATTTTAGAAGAGCACACTGTTATACAACAAGCAGTTATGGGACAGAAAGAAGGTCTCCTTAACATAGAGCACAGCTGGACTGTGAAAAAATCCAGGGAAGCGATGAAAGCTCCCAGACTGGCTAGCAAATGTGTACAAAAGGAAAGACTCCCATGCTAGCGTAATGATCCAGAAGGTCCAAAGCCATATCTTCAGATATTGGATGTCACTCTAATTATTTTTGTATAACTAGATGATGATTTCACTTAACTTCTTTTTCTTTTTTTTTTTCTTTTTTTTTTTTTTTTTTAATACAGATATTGTGAAAGAAATCACAGGCCAAAGTAGCATGATCACTTGAAGGTAATGCATTTCATAAGTCCTGTTGTAGCTCTTATATGTATGTGTCTTATATGTATAGTTTATGCCTATATGTATACATTTATAAACAGCATGATCAAAGAACTAAGATGAAGTTTTTGGATTCAAGAATTCTTTTTGGAAATAGCCTTTCATCCACAGCTTCTGTGACAAGAAAAGCTGTTATTATAGATGGAACAAAGAAAAGGCTTGAAAATTGCTTTCACACAAAAAAGCACAAGGGGAGGTGTGTGCGTGCCATAAATTACTCTCCCTTTGAGAATCACAAGTCCATATTTTGGGGGAAATAGCTGCTAGTGTGCCTGCATTCAGGTCAGTAACAAAAGAAGGAAACCAAGAGTAATGACTGAGAGAGAAGCACTGATTTTGCTATGTGTTTCCATCATTCCTCCTCCTTTTATACCACAAGTCCCTAGGATTTTGAGATTCCTTAGGTAAGGGACTCAGTCTGCAGGGTTGACAATGAGGAGTTCGGAAGAGCTGTAATTGAGAAAATAAGAATGAAGGGAAGTTGTAACTATGGACTGACATTGAGAGACACCTTAAAAGAAGCTTGATAAGGTCAAACTAATAAACTTGGGAGCTGCTCAAGGGGAAACCAAATTCCAGAGCTGTGAGACACGTTGACAGACAATTAGCATAAAACAGGGCAAGTACCCCACCACAGAGAAAGTAAAATCACAATCACAAATAAAACTGAACCCAAATTATCCAAGATAATGAACAAAATGTTTGCCCTTTAACCCACAAAAAATTACCAAGGACAGAATTACATCCATAATTCTTAAATGAATGGAGAGTCACTCAGCACTATATGAGTCAATGACAATGAAATACATGCATCTGGTGATAGCTGCTGTATTTTGGCTTCTTTGTAAGGACTGAGGGATATTGCTAAACAGCATATGTGATACACCTGTACAAATTGAAAACTTTTGTGTCGTATATTGTGTGTTTGATTACCTGGCCATATGGGTTTCTGTTAATTTCATTCCCATTGTGTAGACTTGTCCACAGCATGGTTTATTGATAGCAGTTAATTTCATACAAACTGTGATTCAAGCGATAATAATGACTTACTGCTTATATACAAATACTTGCCGTGTCCTGCTGACAGACCTATACATTCCTGACTTTCCTTTCTTTCCTTTTTTTTTTTTTTTTTTTTTTTTCCTGGGCATATTTCTCAGCTGTCAGGCCTTATATTTTTACCTCCTCTAGAGTCTCCAAGGCCTCTTACTCTTGAATCAGGCTCTATTCAGACTTCTGAATCTCCAGAATGGCTTCTGCAAAAGTGGGTGTTGAGAAGGAAAAAGCAAAACTGCAAGAAGAAGTTATGACAATTTGCACCACCTCTCTCTAGATCACTTCACTTTGAACATTGCCTGTGTTATAAAAACATTTCAATTTTCCACTCTTTTTAATTAATACACAGGTATTCAGTGATGCTTGTGATATAAAATTTTGCCTATATTGTCATCTGCAGCACACTTATGATCTAAATTTACCTCTGTCATAACTTCTTTTGCAAATTAAAAAATGAGACAGGGAGGAGTTACTTCTTCACCTGGCCTGCTAAAAACCTCATGTATCTTTGTCTTAAGACATTGGTAATAGCCAGTATTCTTGGTGAATCAGGACTCCAGCCTTGCTATTCCTGAAATAAGTATGACTTTCATGAAAAAATTTTACATCTCTCTGAAAACTTGACAATGGATAACACTGACTCTTCCTTCCCACCCATCTCTCCACAATGGCAAAGTCCTTATATTACTACTACAGCAGCATGAACAATGCAGGGCTTGATTCATACGAGGAGGATTGTTATTTGAGCCCTTCAGGTTTTTTTAGCAGGAACTGGGACCTAGATTCCCCCTGTATTCCTTTTCAGACTTTTGAATTTCACTTGTTTTCTCATCTTCATCCCTAAAGTTTTTGGTATATTTCAAAACTCCGCTCAGCTTTTGGAAAATTATCATGAAGCCAAATAAAACAAGGTCTCAATAGAGAGGTTTTGAGCAGGACAAGAATAGAGTTCATATCTTCTTCACCAAGGTTCTAGAAGACCGCACATTAGTTTAAAGTTTTTTGTGAAAACATTAGAGTGGACATGTCATGTTAGACCAAAACTCGATCTATCCCAGTATCCAATCCAATAGCATTAACCCTGATGAGAGTGTAAGAACCAGATCTGTACTTAATAACACTTCCCTGGCATATTCTGCACCTTTAAACAACCTGCAGATCAAGGTTTTCCCAAGGTGGAGTTGGTGTCTTTATTATTTTTTTTTTGTTTGAGATTTGTAACAAGTCCTCATTGCCCATCATCTCGTGCAAAGTGGAAATAAAATGTTGTCATTCTGATTGGGCTTCATTTTACACCCATTTTCCATGGATGCAAATGACAACATCAGAGGTAAGGAAATGGCAAGAGTCACTCATCCTGAATATGCTTTTTCCTTTGATTACACTTCTGGTAATAATTTCCTACAATCAGTTTTGTGTTACAGAAAATTTTGAAAGGGGAGGGGATGTATAGCAGAGGGGATGAATTATTATTATTATTACTATTATTATTTACCTTTCAATGCAAAGTGCAGTGGAAGATCTTTGCAAAACTCTAGCAAGAATTTTCTGTGTGCAAGCTAGAGACAATATTTGTAATACTTTTATTTATCTGTGTATCTCCCAGCAGACCTGTTTGTAAGTCTGCTTCTGTGCACATTTCTTTGTGTATATCAGTCCATTTTTCTTCCTGCTGCCTCTCTCTTTCTTTTGTTATGTATGTGCTGTCTCCTTCCCAAATCCCTTATGCTTATTTTCCAGACGCATTTATTTATGTTCCCTCGCTAATTGAAAATCTCATATTTGAAGTTATTATTCTGATTGATGTCTGTCATTTTGATCAAGCAGTTGCTCACAGATGCTTTGTTAGAACAATTTTGCTTGTTAGTTTATCACCATCCATCTCCCTCCTGACCTTCTGTGATGTTTGGTAGCAAAACCATTAAATATCTCCCTCAAACAGAGAGACAATTGGCCGTCCTCTCACGTGTACATGGCTGTAGCTACAACTGCAAAACCCTGGACATTCAGCTGCGTGGGCAGGTTCCATCTCAGACTGTAATGGAGATTTCTTCCTAGACAGTGGAACAGGAAAAATTGCTTGCCATAATACAGTAATGTATTGCTCTTCCTTCCAGTTACACGCTTTGGACACTTAAGAAATAGGAAGGCAGCTGGCTATCCTACAAGGCTTTCGATCAATATCTGGCAGTTCAGGTCCTCAATCCAACACAAACACTGTGTGTCTTCTGAGAAAACAAAGTTAATAAAAATAAGAGAAAATTAAAACAACACTTAAGATTAAGTCTAGTGAGATCTCAGATTCTCAATTTTAAAGCTCAGGTTTTCAAAGCTGCTGCACTGCGAACTCATGAGGATTTCTGACAGAGAGGTTCACTTGGTATCTAAAGTTCTGCTCTGAGCATGCCAACAACTCTGGTCTTGACAGACTGAGATATCTATTATACCTAAATCCTCCCGAGATTCGCAAAACAGGCATGTCTCTACCTGTCTTCTGTGAAGGACTTGCTCCCAGAGTTATACACTGATATGTATTAAGTATTTATTGGAGCAGGGACCAGAACCCATGTGTTCTTCTCCCACATGATTAGCCAAACCAATAGACAAAGGAATCTTGCGTATTCATTCTTTCTGTCTGGCTTAATGAATATTTCATTTTATCTTGCAAAGTAGAATAACTTCAAGAAAGACACTCAAAGAATCTGTACCCAAGAATACCCAATGACACGGTAGTTAGAATTATCTCCTAGGAAAGAGGACATGTGAATTCAAGCCCCCAAGCCAAAGAGGTAGAACCACTCTTCTCCCATTGCTGTGTTGTAAAAGAAAGCAATGCTTCCTACTGTGTACTACTTGGAGGTCAGCCTTATGGGCATGTTTCAAGAATACTCTGAGACTCCACTAGGAGTTTGTGGGCTGAGTATTTTATGGGACTGGTTTTTTAAAGCCATGAAGTTCATTTATACAGTACTTACCAGTATTCCATATAAAATGGCCTTTAGACAAAATGGCTAATATCATTAAGCGATGGCTGAAACAACATCTTTTTCTTCCTGTATTTAAAACCCAGTCGTCTTAGTGTGTTTTTTCCCTCTCAAAGCAGTCTATAGCCCTAGTGCTGGAGATATGTTCTGAATGAGATTGGCTTGAATCCTTGCAACAAGAAGGAAGAAAGTTTAAGTCTCCCACATCCTGTTCAGTTCTTTGGTCTAATTCTCCTCATCTAGACTATTCACTAAAATATACAGCTTTTCTGCAGGCCATATATTTATTTCACCTACCTTTCATTTCTGAAGAGCATACCTTTAGGACAGGGTAGGGGATCTAAATCCTGAGCGGAGGGTGGAAGTCACCTGTAGCCATAAGGAAAGTCTCTCTATTTGAAGTGACTACTTTTGGACAGAATTATGTATGTTAACTTTAGGGGAGCTCTCTTCATCCTATAGCTGTTGTGGATCTCATTTTACAGGGTTATTTAGTTCAGTCACAATGGAAGAGGAAAGAGGAATCTTGAGAGATGAAAAAGGAGGAGTGAAGCTAAAGGAAATAACAAACAAAAAGTTAATGGAAAAAGTGAAGAAATTAAGAATGAAAGATCATTCTGGGAATACTGTTCAAAATACTTCACTGGTTTACGACAGTTGAATGCTAATAAAGACACCAGATGTAACATACTTGTAGTAAAAGTTTTAAGCATCTTAGTTTAATTATGTACTACAAGGGTAGAAACATATCTCTTAGTTTATTTTTGTTAATGTTTTCTGCATAGTCAAAGCTTTCTGGAAGTGACGGGAGAGAAACACTCCTTACATAGGGTTTTGTTTACCACAAGACATCAGTGAGTTTAAGTTGTCTTTCCTGATATTTTATTTATTCTCATTGACTCTAACATTTTCTGAGGACCCAAAATCCAATACCAGAGCCAAATTTTCCTTGAAATATTCCCATCCCAATGCACTACAAGTTTCTGACAGCAAGCTTGTACTTTTCCTGTGCATCTCTTTTAAGAAGTAATCATGGTTTCTTGCATTAAGTTGAATGTGGAAGTATACAAGGCTGTAATCTGTCTCTTTTCTTTTTTTTTTTTTTTTTTTTTTTTGTAGGCACCATGGCTACATATATTTCCTAACACAGTAACTGGAAAAAAAATATTATCTGTAATATTATTATGTACTTATGCAGTACAATTCTGTCTACAGTGGTAATATTGCTTTTGGTCCCACTAACTGCCATTCTCTGCATCACACACATCTCTAGCCAGGTTTGTAGGAATACCTACTTATACATATGAACAATTTTTTCTGGGCTCTTGGCACAAATTCTACATCTTGGATGTACTGTCTGTCTCACATTCAAGATATCTCATGTGAATAACCTGTTCCTGTGTAGTCCTAATTAAACCCTCAGTTTCTCTTTTTAACTGTCTTTTGACAAGTTACTTATAATTTACCACCTTCTTCTGATAAGAATTTTTATCCCTTCAAAACTTCACATATACTTATTTTTCATCCTTTTCTGATTACATCTCTTTTTTCCAGCTAATGATTACTTCTCAATAAGAGCATATTCCTCATTCGGATTTGGAATTTCATCCAGGATTCAATCAATCCAACTTCTTTCCCTCATTATGTTTCATGTTCCTCTTCCTTGATATGCCTGACTGCTCTCAAGCCCTTTAAATCCATTCTTCTCATCTGCACTGCACTTAGTAAATATAAAGTGATTTTCAACAATATATAGGATGCAGAATCCATGCATTCACTGTCTATGCAGGAAGCAACAAGATGGCACACATATGCCCAGAATCTTGAATTCAGTGTGTACAGTTATTGAGGAAGCACCAATGTGTCCTTTCTCAAACAGTAACCTCAGAAGGTCACAGCTTTCTGTTGCAAAGCTGATGTAGCACAGTAGCGTGTGTGCATTCATTCTCTGGTTTTTGTCCAAAAAGCATTCATCTCTATTATATTAGCAGTAAGATCATCTTGGCCCTTAAGCTCATGCTGACTCATCTTGATTCATTTTGACTCATGCTTTTACTTTTAGAATTGTTCTCTTAAAAAGAAGAAAAAAAAAAGATGAGACAGACCTCAAACAGTTAAGAGACGTACATGTAATTAAGAGCATTGATTATTTTTTGCTTGTTTTTTGTTGTTTATTGTGGTTGTTGTTGTTTTCATCAAGATTCAGTCTAAAGGTGTATTTCAAGATAATGTAGAGCCCTAGGGCTACTTGTCTTGAGCACATTTTGGTGCTATATCCTTTTAGTCACAGAATAGGATCTTGGACTTTTACAGTTGTGTACGCTAAAGGTATCAAAAGTATGTGAAGGTATTGTAATGTGGTTATCCTTCAAAAAAATTTTGGCAGTGGTAACCTCAATACCAAATATCTAGTCTTCACTATCAAGGGAGAAGAATTTTGTGGCCCTAAAAACCTTGCAAGATGAAATTCTAGGTTTGGTTTACCCCTTGTACTTAATAAACTATAATTGCCTTTAGAAAGTGTGAGTCTTTGACATTGGAAACAGAACATACAGCGACAAACAGATAATTCTACTAGGAAAATAAATCTGTAGTATTTTTCTTCTACAATTTTCTTCTTGTATTTGTAGTTGTGACATGATTTATCCTCCCCAAACATATGACTAAATGAGAAACAAATAATACGCTATACATAAATTAGTATGGAATCAAATAAGTATTGATAATATTTACAGTTGGTTTTAACTAGAAACCAACCCTTTAAGTGATTAACTCCAAATCTCCTTCTTCTTTCTTTTTATTATTTTTCATGGTAGTTACAGACAGAGCTTTTAAGCCAGTCAGGGGAAAGTATATTATTTCCATCCCCCTTTTAAATACTCTATAAAGAACTCTATCGTTCATAATAGCTTTGTTTACTGCGTAGTACAGCATGTTCTAATTATCACCTCTGCCTCACTAACCATACGGTTTATATTCTCACACTCATCAGTTATTTTTATGCCCCCTGCAGAAATGAAGAGAACATTAATAAGAATAATTTTTTCAGGATATCATTTTGGATGAAATTACGAGAAATGATGCACTAAAGCACAGAAATTCAGCTTTGCTTTAGCATCTCCCAAGATAATTTTCTTTCTTTCTTTCTTTCTTTCTTTCTTTCTTTCTTTCTTTCTTCTTTCTTTCTTTCTTTCTTTCTTTCTTTCTTTCTTTCTTTCTTTCTTTCTTTCTTTCTTTCTTTCTTTCTTTTCTTTCTTTCTTTCTTTCTTTCTTTCTTTCTTTCTTTCTTTCTTTCTTTCTTTCTTTCTTTCTTTCTTTCTTTCTTTCTTTCTTTCTTTCTTTCTTCTTTCTTTCTCTTTCTTTCTTTCTTTCTTTCTTTCTTTCTTTCCTTCTTTCCTTCTTTCCTTCTTTCCTTCTTTCCTTCTTTCCTTCTTTCCTTCCTTCTTTCCTTCTTTCCTTCTTTCCTTCCTTCTTTCCTTCTTTCCTTCCTTCTTTCCTTCTTTCCTTCTTTCCTTCTTTCCTTCCTTCTTTCTTTCTTTCCTTCTTTCCTTCTTTTCTTCTTCCCTTCTTCCCTTCTTTCTCTTTCTTTCTCCCTTTCTTTCCTTTCTTTCCTTTCCTTTCCTTTCCTTTCCTTTCTTTCCTTTCCTTCTTTCCTTTCCTTCCTCTTTCCGTCCTTCCTATTTAAGTAGTTAGAAATAGAAAAATGATTAAGATTTATGTTCAGAGGTCTTTCTTATCAATGACCTATCCGCAAATACACAACAAATCCAATTCTCTTCAGTGCTGTTACTCTCATTGTAAGGTATTCTTGACGTTTACTAGAGGCCAGTGGTGCAGGTATTACATGTACTAATGTTCAGATGTAAAAAGGCTGCCCAGGGCAATGTTATTTAGCAACCTGGCTCAAAACGTGGCAGGAGATGGAGGTAAGTACTAATGAGTAATTGGAAAAAATTCCTGGTTTGACTTTCTTGTTAGCACCCATAGCCATGTTACATTTCACGTAGGAAATCTAATGGATAATGTTTATTAGCTTATCCGTAAAGCTCTTGTTACCACTAAATGCACAATTAGCTCACGTACTTTATTCAGTGGTCAGAGCCCTCCAGACTTCATGGGAACAGCTGCAAATATTTAGTCCATGTCATCAAAGAAACTTTTTTTTTTTTTTTACTATTAGTGTTAGAAAACAACATTAAAGCTCTTAGTATCAGGTGTACACGTATATAAGTTAATATAGTACACACACACATACATCCATGGTATTTGTATTACACATTTCCCATGCAACAGGGGATGACTTATGATATTTCCTGATCAAAAAAATATATCACCAACAAGAATGAATTCAGTGGGTTTTGTCAGTTACGGTTGTTGTTATACCTGCATGATACTTCTGGATATGAAAGTTCATCAGTTTTGGAAAATATATACCACATTGGAAAAAAAAAAAAAAAGTGAAAGTAAAATGGACAAAACTGATTCAAATTCTGTATTATATTATTCATTTATATTTTAACACAAGTGTGAAAGACTAAAAAATTAACAAAATTAACATAAAAAAACCCAAACCAACAAACACCTAACATTACTATTGATTTACTCATTCATAACAAAAGTAATTTTTCATGGGTTAGCACACTTCAGGTTGTTTTAAGCAATTTTCCTGATCTTCATAGGGAAAACCAATTAATTTTACCAACTACTTCTTATTTTAAGACCATTTTGAGAAAGAGATTAAGCTTAAATTTTGATGTCTTTAAATGGTGGCGAAACTAGGACTCTGGATAACTTGATCCAATAACTAATTATTCCCAGGGTTTCAATGAATGCAAAAATTATTCTGTTTTAGTTTAAGCTTTTTTTTTTTGATTCAGCTTACAGTTTTAAGAATGTTGATGTAATTTACTATCTTTATTAAAGGGATTTCTCCTGTTATAATCTTTTCCATGTGTCAGTTTATGAGATATGATCAAAACACTTCCTATGTTTCTTCTTTTAAACTTAATAATGTAATTATTAAATCATTACTAGGAAATCATTTTTAGCCCTTTTCCATTGTCAAGATTTTGTGAGGGTTTTTTTTCAGACAACTTTATAGGACTTAGCATAGGAATGGCATCTCTATTACTGCTTCACTGTGTCTTCTAAACATCCCCAGAATTAGGACATTTTCCCTTGAACTGCATTATCAGAGCATCGCTATCATTTCTTTTAAAAAACATTTCTGTTGCTGAATTTTGCTGGTGAGGGGAAAGTGGTGGTTTGTGGGGAATCCTTTATAATTTCCTCTGCAGAAAGAAAAGTTATTTAGGCATGCACGGCCACCTATGTATAAAACTACACCTACTTTCCAGACTCAGCTGGCTGCGTGTGCGCCAGTTCTACTCCAAAGGCCCTGCAGATGTGCTATGCTAGCATAGCAGCCAACCTAGCAAGCACTGTATTTAGGGGCATGAAAAAAGCCCAAGGAACAGACAGAATAGTTTGTTGTCTGTGTGACTTTCCTTTATAAAATGTGATATTTGGAGAGCTGCAGTTTGTTTTCCAAATGAGAAAAAAATCCAGATAAACAGCTGTGATTCCCAGCAGCATTAAGCAGTTTGACCACGCATTGACTTCATTGTACAGCCCCATATTCTGCAGGACAGACCAAATTCTGTCACCTCACTGCTAAATAAAAATTAAGTAAGAGATACATAGTCTCTCCTTTGCTTTTTTCTTAAATCCTTTTGTGATGAAAAATCATGCAGGATTTTTCCGTGCTGTAAATGCTGAGGCCAGAATGTTAATAATCACCCTCATCACATAAACATTGCACATGCAAAACCGGGGCAAAAGAAACCTAATTCTCCAACCGAGAGACATAATCTGATAATACAGAGCCAATTGTTATAGTTGTTGCTCTCACAAAATAAAGTCTACAGTCGTCTTGTCCCACTGCTTTCCATGGGCCAATAATGGGAGTAAATTGATGCACAAGGACCTAATGATATAAAAAAAAAAAAAGAAATCGAACGTAAAATAGCTTTTGATTTTAACAGTTTCCTTTCACCAACTCTGAAAACTGACTGCCCATCAACAATATAGTGAATTGGGACTGAAAATAAAAGTATCACTACAAATTCCCCATTTCTTTAAATACAAAAGAAAAATAGCATTCTCTCATTAAATTTAAAAAAAAAAAAATAACTAATTGGCTTGAGCAAAAATTATGACACAGCTAACCAAAAAATCTCCAAAGCCAGTACTGAAATTGTAATGACAAGTGAAAACGAATAAACAAATACAGCTATATTTAAAGGGAAAAAACAGGTAAAGCATTTATTTAGCATATAAAAACCCACAGAACATCCTTCCGATCCCTGTCTGTATGCAAAGCCGGTCATATATAAAGAGTTTTATTTTCTTCTGTAGAAAGGAATCTAGTTGTGGAGGACTTTTTTCTTCCTAACTAGCTGTCAGCTGTTACTGTCAGCAGTGATTAAACAGAAGCAGGAGTTGTGATTCATCAACAGCAGATAGAATCATCACGGATGTAAAGCATTCTTTGTTCCAAGGTCAGATCTTGTATGAAGCTAGGACAACTTTATGTGCCAGTCCCTGTGTCTGGCTTACTTATGGTAATTCATTACATATCATCACAGAACAAGGATAAAAATTATATGCAATTGGAGAAATATGTTCAGAAAACATGGGGAGGATGAAGTGTGTGTATATGTATGTGTGTATATTTTATGAACAACATGATAAGCTGGATCTATGGCTACGCACATATATTCTGCTGTGCATAAGATTGCTTTGTATCTATAGAGAACATGATGTATTTAGAGATCTTGGAACAGTTTAAAAGCATTACAGCATCCCTCACCTCAGCATTGCTTTGACATGTTTCTTAACCAGTAAAATCCTCAAGAAGTGTCATTTACCAAATCTTTGTACTCCTCTACCTAAAACAACAGGACTCTTATCAGGATCAGCAACTCTGGGCATTTTTAATACCTACTTAATAATAATAATTACAGATGGCTAAAATGAGGTATAAAGAGATTAAGTGATTTGTTGGACTATGCACAGCAAGAAAATGACTAAGTGGGGAATATGCCCCAGGATTCTGTGTTCCTAATCCTGTATCTCAGCTAGCAAATTTGTAATTCCAGAGAAGCTGAGAAGAGGATTTGATCTTTATGTCTCACGATGTCATCTATCCACCACGATCTCTAGCAAACAAAGACTAACTGAAACAGTAAGATTTATTTTCCCCTGTTACTAATGCTTTTAGATTGTTCTCTGCATATTCCTAAGTATTGCACATTCTACTTGGATAAATAAAAAGGTGGTGAGATATACAGAAAGATGAAAAGTGCTTGTCCTGGTTTGAGGTAAAACAGAATGAACTTTCATTAATGAAGCTGAGAAATGGATTAGAGAGTCTGAGACCTTCAATACTTTTTGAAATTAAACTGCAATCATCAACAAATGAGTCATAGAAATTAAAATTTTACTTAATTTTTCAATACTAAATTCATGGCCTGCCAGTTTCCAAGTTCAAGCAGATTTATGCTTCTTTGTTGCATACTCTTTCTAATTGTTTCTATCAAAGAGAGTTTTTGAAAACAAACAGTTGGGAAATATTGGTATTTTTTCATCTAAATTCCTGTATTTTCATTTTGAGGATATAAAGAAAGGTTATGATTATTAAATCTTATCTCCTTCATAACATATTTAAGAAAAAATTAATAATTTTTGTGGAAATTATTCCTGACTCTGCAGTAAGCCATCACTACAAGGCCATCAGCTGGAACCCAACCATAATTAAATAACATTATCTATTTCTTTTTAATTTCTCTTATAGGAAAAAAAAAAAGGAAAAAAAAAGAAAAACAATAAAGAACTCCTTCAACTGACACCTACAGACATAAAATCATATGAGGAATAGTCAGTGGCTTTGACTATTCATACGTCTTAACAACATGCAGTGAAAAAGCAAAGAGAATGAGACATCGACAGCCATTGTTTTCTCTTCCAAAGAGTCAAAGTTTGCTCATCTGATGCCTACATCAGTAGGTAGATACAAAAGTTTACAACAGTGAGGATCATTTTATGCATAATTCACTTCAAGAAAAAAGGGCTATATCTGCAGAGAATGTTATATTCATCAAATGATTTGACAATCTCTAATCAAGAATCAGGAGAGGCAACAGAAATGACTGTCTTATGTTCATTTTTACACAAAAAAAAAAAAGCAACACAGAAATCAGAAAAATGAAGGTAGGGGAGGATAAAGGGCACAAAATAGCTGAAATTGGGTGGTTTTATGTTGGATTTAGACATTGAGACACCATATTACATTCTGGGATCTCAAAGCACTTTCCAGGCTTCAATTCACGAGACTCCTTGAAGAAGCTAAGTGTCATTAGAAGTATTCTGGGGATAATCAAACTGATAAGCAGAGTGTCCTGACTCCTTTTATGCTATGCAGCAATTCTCAGGTGAGCCAAAAAGAGAATTCAGAACTTGCGGTCTCAGTACCTTTTGTAGTTATTGCAAATGGAATCAAGGGTTGAAAAATCATCCTTTCCCTACCAAACTTGTGAATAATGCAAGGATTTGTTCAGTTTCATTTTGTTTTGTTCTGATTCTTTCAAAGAACCTTGAGGAAACTGTTCTTGTCAGGCATCCTCTGAGTGGCTGTGGTGGGACCTTATCTACTGACTTTTATCTGTTACAGATAAACAACTATGGATGTTTCCTTTCCTTTACCACAGCAAAGGACATAGATTTTTCACAAGGAGTTCCAAACTTCCTCCTTGACCCAGGTGACCAGTATTATATCCATTATGCCACGATTCTCTGTACAAGATTTCCCAGAGCTCCAATTATAGAGTTAAATCCCTCTCTCTTGTGATAAACCTTCTTTTCACATTCCTAAGCATCCTTTTCCCCTGCATTCTTGGTCTCAGTCTTAGTTTCTAACTCCTGCCACTAAAATATGAATTCTCTGTTGTATTGCTTGGAAATTTTCTTCACATTTCATCCCCTTTAGACAAAATTTGGCTGGACACCTTTTCCTAAGTGTCAGTTATTGCAGGGCATCCTCACTTTAACAAGACCAAGAAAAGTTGATTAACCCTTTATAGTCACTCTGATCTCTGTTCCCAATACAAAGCACAAGGAAGCAGTTCACTCCCACACCTGAAGTCAATCTAAAAAGCAAACAGGATTAATAGATATAATAATTCACCCATAATATTTAAGTAAAGCGTTTCAGAGATCAGCACCATTTTACATGGTATTGTTCAGTCATCCTGAGCTTGCCACAGGTTCATGAACCTAGCTGCCTGTAGAAGACATTTCATTCTTAAAAGTTATTGTTGCTCTTCTTCTGCATGTCTTTTGACTCCAGTGGAGACCAAAAGACATATATCAGATCTTTAGCAGTATCCCATTGAGAGTTCTCATGGCACTTCAGTCACTTAGGCATGATCTATGCTCTCAATAGTTAAAGATAATGACTTCAGGAATAATCTTTCATAGGTTTTATATTAAATGAGACTAAAGTGCAAGCAGGGTATTAAAGTACCTTGTTATTTGCAGAGTGCTTAGAGTAACCTTAAATATGGAGATGATCAAATTTCATGACCTTTATTTTTAATTTTTCCTTTTTTTTCCCCCCCCCCTCTTTTGTCTACCATGTATGCATGCTTCATCCAGACAGGTACACAGGCATTTGTAACCACAATATATGCGCGTATATACACAAGCTGTGCATTGTGCATGAGTAGCTCTGTCCTTTATAACACTGCATAAAGAATATAGCAGCCTACATATTCAGCTGGGTCCATTTTCTTAGCTTCATTTGATATCTGATCTGTATTTCCATGATCTGAGTTTTCACTCATGCAGGTACAACACTTTTGGCAAGGAAAAAGAAACAGAGGCCTAGATAGTGTCTTCATGGGGCTCTGTGATGGCAGGATTGGGCCTTTCATCTTTCAGTTAGATACAGAATTATTCCCCGCTCCTTTTCCTAACAGAAGCGATCTGCACCGTTAAACAGTCACTGTATTGCATGCCACCACTGACTGCATTTTAATCATGCCAGGGCGAATTATTTACAGAGAAAATGCAGTGTGTATAGATGTATATGCATACGTGCATGCACACATACAGACGTATCACAGAGGTGATAACAATATCCCTGTGATGAATTGTGAAGTCAGGTAGAATCTAAATTGTTGATTTAAATGTTCAAAATAAGCTTCAATAAAGAAAGTTGAAGACCCATTCATACTTTTTTTCTTTTTTCTTTTTTTTTTTTTAGAACTATAGAGTGATTTGATCTTGCTTCCCCCACTTACTATTAAATGACCTACATAGCAAACTGATACAATTTCATGGGCAAAGGAAAGGTGTATTTTGTGGTACATTGCAAAATATTTGTGTTTGATTCATTTTAAATAGAAGTTTCTGTGAAGCTGTGTGACTGTTTCACGTATTAGAAAGACTCCTGTCAAGTATAAAGGTGATTCAGTCAGAAAAAGGCAATTTACCCTGTGATTTTTCACATGGAGCTCAATAACAAAATGAATATTCCAAGTATAATGGAATATTCAGTGCAGTGCCAGCACTGTCAACCTTTGCTGCTCCACTGCTCGAATTTTCCCACACCGTATTTACAATTTGCTCCCTCTGTGCATAGGGAACATCTTCATGAATACCTACAAAGCCTTGTCACCACTTCTTTCAAATTCTTCCTTCACTCTACAGAGCAATGACTTGTTAGAAATACATCTAAAGCACTTATGCAGCCAGTTGCATGTGCTTGTAGAGAGAGTAGTCTCTTCTTTATGTAACTAACACATGTCACGTAGAATTATCTCACCTGCTACTTCCCCACCTCCTCCCTTTGCCATCCTCACTTCTTGTCTCTCATTTTACACTTAAATGATAAGCCCCTTTGGGGAAACACCATCTGGTAAGATTTAGGTCTGCAGAATGTACAGTGCTGAAGGACCCAGACCTCAAAGCATTGTGTGCAACTAAATAATAATATCAGTAACAGTAAACTCTCATGTACCCTGGCTCCTTAAGGCTGATACTCTCGCCAGTTCAGGCTTCGGGAAACTACTAATATGGGTTGACATAACAAATTAACAACAAGGGAAGTTCACAGAAGGGCAATACAACCAAAGCCTGCCAAAGATATTAGCATTCATTTTGCAACCTTGTCTCCAGTTTCTGCAAAGTTGATGGTTGGAGGTTGCACTTTCATTAAAAATTGACAAGATTTTAAATGCTAATCAAAAACACTTGTCCTTTCTACCTCTATTTATCTTGGGCTGGGGGGAGGAAAATGAAAAAAAAAAAAAAAAAAAAAAGGCGGGGCGGGGAGACGGTGGAGAAAAGAGAAACAAAACATAAAAGAAACCTGACTTTGAACTGCAACAAATAGTCTCTCACATCTCTCCCTCCCTCCTTCTGTTCAGGACAGATAAGAGCTATGCAGATTGAGTGTCAGGACCTCAGCATCAAGGGGGAAAGCTCAGTTTCTGGAGTTCAGGATGCTCTTTGCAAGAAGAGAAGGGAAAAGGCTGAGAGTCTGGGAGGCAGTGGGAAGAGAAGAGGAGGCAGTAGAGCAGGCTTTTCACTGGCATAATCACTGTAAGATCCGTGTCATTTCACAGAGAAAAAGAAGGAGGAAAATAACAGACATGCAAACTGAGCAAATAAATCTAAAAATAGTGTGTATTTATAGAATGTAAAATATTGATTGGAACTAATCCTCAGGCACAGGTAATATGTAAGTGAAGGCTTAAGGTAGTAACTAACTGGGAAATACTAACACATTTCTGTTGCAGTTAGAAAGGTACTGGGAGGAGACAGGAAGATACCCCTTAAAAATAAATAAATAAATAAATAAATAAATAAATAAATCAAGCATTTCTGATCGAAACTCTCAATATTTTTCAGATTATTTTCATCTATAAGAATGCTTATAGCCTTTTCTTCTCAGAAAGTAAATAAAAATTCATGAAACAAACACAAAATAAATTTTAAAATGTGCAGTCAACCTTTTGAAACTTGATCAACTTGAAAATATTAATTTTCCCCAAAAAGGTCTTCAAATAAGAAAACATTAAAATAATAAATAAAAAGAGATTTTTTTTTTATTATTATTTATTTCTTAGCAGTTATACTCTGGCTCCTCTGAAGCAGTTGTGTAACAGTGAATTACAGTGGAACTGGCAGTGATGTGACTGTTCCAGTTAATGTAGCAACCATTGTACAATCAAGCTGTAACCATATATGGACCCTCAGAGATAAGAGTGAATTGTTGCTAGATAACACAAATAAAAAGAGAGTGGAACGCATACCTATACCTATATAACTATACCTTTCTATACATTTTATTCCTTTTACTTTTTACCTAAGTATAAACCCTGTTTTCAAATCTAGCTGTCAGTAGCTAGACTTTTAGCTTTTAATTTGGCTCCTAAATCCCTGTTTTCAGCATCTAAAATGAAGTGTTCACAAGCTTAACTTAAGGCAACAAGTCAGAACAAAATAGAGTCAACTTCTGATTTGCTGCAAAACAGTATTTTCATTTAACTTCAAAGAAACCATGACAGTTCATATCACATAACGCAATGCTACACTTTGTTCTTTACTCAAGAACTCAGTATATGTGGGTACTATATTGAAATAATAATAACCCAAGACAATTTAAGCAATCTGAACAGATTAGATATTTACATATTCGCTTCCTACTTTCAGAACTTCTTTTTGCTTCAAGGGCCCCATGACATTTAAAAAAAAAAAAAAAAAAGAAAAAAATCCCAAACCTAACAACCAAAAAATTCGCCAAAAATCCCAAACAAACAAACAAATTAAACACCCGTGTAACACATTGGAGTCTTAACCAAATTTCTGTGCAATCAGTCTTCTATAAATTCCACCATTACTCTTCCATTGGATCAAGTATTTTTTTATATCCTGTGTTGAAATACCGTAAGATGTTCCTGGATGCTGCTGAATACTATATTTCATACTGCGAAGTGGCAGCTTTTCAACTGAATGTTTATAAAGTGTTTCAAGATTTCTGTAGGATGCTGCATGAAATAAAAGATGCTATTATTCTGAAATCCTAGTCAGCCATGGAATTAGGATCCCAAAGCAGGGACTGAAATAAATATGCCCTTTAGAGGGGGAGAGAGAAGAGAGGAAAAAAGGATTAAATTAATAATATTTCAAGGATTTTTTATTTTAAATTAAAATTCATGGTTTCGACCATATTTCAATTATCAGCTCAACATTACTCTTTAAGCAAATGACTAGAGTTAACGAGAGAACTACTACATATTGAATACATTGATTTTCTGCTTGGTGTAAACTCTAAATAGCCGATTAGAAAGCTGTGAATCAGAAGGACTCAGTGTACCTAATATTCCCAGCAATAAATTACAAGCTGAAAGCCGTACAAACCTTTGAAGGAGAAATATATTCTAAGCACATGACTATGAAACTTAAATGCATAAATGTTAATGGCAAACCTGCCCTATCTACCAATTTAAGAAATAGTGCACATTTTGATATGCATATCAAGCTAATGCAAAAAACTATTGAGCTTAGAGGTATAAACATACCTCAGATTTATTTAAAGAAAAAATATTGCTATGAAATGAATACTTAATTGAACAACTTCTAATAGGGGGTTCACAGTGTACTACCTTTTTTGCCTTTTCCCATCATCATCACATTGGCTCGTCGGGTGTCATGCTCTTGTAAACCAGAAAGCTGTGATTTTGAGCACTGCATAACTGGGCTAAATTCATCCTTGGAGTAATTGTGAAGCTAATGTAATTTTTATCAGAGATGATAATGAATGTATGATTCAAGGTTTCTATAAACAGATGATATAGATGAACTATACAGAACGAAAGGGGAAGAGCTGTCCTTTCTTTAAAGACAGGATACTGGTTCACTGATAAAGATAGACCAGTCATATGAAGTGTTATACTCAAGTCCTTTCTAGTTACCTGTCTGTTTGTCACATTCTTATTCTTGTTTTAACTATCTGGCTGTCCATCTACTTTAATGAGTTATCTATTTGTACCTCTTGGTCCTTCCTAATAGCTGTATCTGTCTATCTGCTACATCTAGTTTTATTACATCTATCTGATCCTTACAAAGGTGCTATCCATCCATCATATACATGTAGTACTTCTGCTGTGTCAATCAAAGTCAACTTCAGCTTTCTGTTTAATGTTTAAATGGATGTCTGTTGATAATTTTTTAATTCCCTGGGACAGGATTCATTTTTTCACTTCAGGTATCCCCATTATTTTTCACTTATTCTGGCCCTGAATCCTGCCATGGATCTCTTCTTTTCCTACAATAACTATAGCTTATTAGTAGGACTCTTCACAATGGGGACAGAGACTTCATCTGTCAAGACATATGGCTTGTCCTGTGTTTCCCCCATTTTGCTTCTACAGGCTGGCCAGTAAGAACTAGGGAAGTATTTAATTTTAATATAACAATAATTTCCACCTTTAATAAGTTCAGATTGTATAAAGAATAATGTTCTGAAAAGATTATATTATTTTTAAGTTATTGAAATACACTTGTAGTGTGTGGGATTGCTCTCCCCTACCTCTAGACCTCTAATATTTTGTTTTCTAAGTCTCCATAAGTTGTCTTTATTGAAAAGAGAAGCAACTACTTCCAGAAGGTGATTCATATGTTACTTTAGGCATCCAACTTAGGGTGGGATGAACCCCTTTCTGGAAGTTTTGTGGTTTTTTTTCTCTGCCTATAGAGAGGCTAGTGAACTGACTTAGTGTATGCAACTACTTTCTAGACAAGTAACATAAGGCAGAGTAAGCCCATATCTATGGTCACAAGGCTAAATAGAAATGGCAGTAACTAATGTTTCATATAAGTGGTTAGTTCTACCTGTAAAAGTTCAAAAGCTCAAGCTTTAAATGCTGGTCCTAATAGAACAAAATTGTAATAGTTTTTTTTTTTCTTTTTCTGCTCACTGTGAAATTAATCCTGAACATCCTGCAAAATATTAGGAGTGCTCTATACTTAGCTATCTGGGGAAGCTTATATTTGATCGTTTATTTTTTCAGATTTCCAAGCTAAAATAAAAATGAAATTGTTTATCAGGGATCGTAAGGTAACTAATATATTTTTGACCGTATATTCCATTTCCTTTCTATACAAAGCTCACCTTCCTAAATGAGTATGACTAAGCTACCACTCCCTTGCAGGAGGACTTTAAAAAGAAAAAGAAAAAAAAAAAATGGAAAAAACGCCATGTGGGGTGTTTTGTTTGCATTCTTAGTTTGATTTTGTTAGAAAAATATCTGGGAAGCGTGCATCACTGTTTGGGGTAGAATCCCGATATTTCTTTGACTATAAGTTGTAAAATCACATGCCAGAGCTGGCCAGAACTCATATGGATTGATGCTTTGTGCATCTTGGACTGAGGCGATCCCAAAAATATGATAGAAATGCCTGGCTAAAATGCCAAAGACACTCTACCAGCCATTGCTTACTAGGAGCAATTAAACTCAAGGCACTCAGTAAATGAAAACACTGAGTAACACTGGGAATTGGTGAGCTATACACCCTCTTTGGCTCGGGTAAAAGTTCCTTGTTCGTGCTGGCAATATTTACGTTATTTTCCCAGTCTTGGTCCATATTTTCCCTTACCTGATAGCTTGAACTCCTCTGGTCTAAGAATCAGTCTGAATCTATCTTATGTGTAATGCAAGTGAATGTTTACATCCTGGAACAGAAATGATATAAACAAGCCCTTTTCTCTCTCTCTCTCTCTCTCTCTCTCTTTTTTTTTTTACAGTCTGGCTTTGGAAATCCAATAAGGATGGGGAAGGTTTGATGAACCAGATTAATTTATACTCAGACTGTAACAGCTTTGTGCTGTGATCGTACAGTTCATGTCACAAGGAGATCCTGGCTTACTCTTGGGGCAATAAAAATATTGAAAGTATCATAAACTTCATTAGCTGAAACTCTTCTATGTATCATGGCTCCCTCTCCTGCGCTGAAATTGACAGCTCCAAAGACAGATTCTGAACCAGTGTGTTTATCTGATAAAGCTGCATTCCAGCAGCAACAAGCAGACCTTCACAGGTGCATTTGTTGAGGAGAGGAGAGGAGAGGAGAGGAGAGGAGAGGAGAGGAGAGGAGAGGAGAGGAGAGGAGAGGAGAGGAGAGGAGAGGGAAGTTAAGTTTAAGAATTGAAGTTCTGCTTAAATTCACAGCAGGCAATGATTTGCCGTGGTTTAATATGTGACCAACATAAAACTACAGATAAATACTGGTGATATAGTCACAAAATGGATAATCTTTATTGTTTATTCAATACCCATGACAGGTAGTTCATTGCGGTTTTTGCAAAACTAATGCTAGAAGAAATAATAATAATAATTTTTTTTAAAAAGTGAAAAAAAGTGAACATTGTAATCTACTGATCAGTTATCACAAAATATGGTGATTCATTAGGATTCTGCATGTTTAGAAAAGATACTGTAGCAGAGCAATTTCTATTTTGTTTTGTTTTAAAAGCTATGCAGCATGTCTAATAAAAATTCTTTGCAAAAACATATAGCTTTAATTCAAAATTTCTGTAATTAAAATATGATTATTCTAAAAGGAGTATAATTAATTTAAGCTCTGACTAGTAGGTTACATAATTAATAACGAGTCTTTTTTTTCTTTAACACTTATTAGGAGGATGAAATACAAATATCTTGCAGATCTGTGTCTGTCAAGGCCAAGGAAATAAACACAATTTATGTAGCTACATTCTGCTTCCTCTGAGGTCCTTGATCACTGAATTGCACTTATTTCCAGTCCAGAAGAACAGGCCTATTATCCAGTCTTAGGATCTATTGCATTTCAACTCCATCCTCCTTGCATCAAAAGTCCATTAAGTTATAAAGAAATCTTTCAGAAGCTAAATCTGCATTAAAAGCAGTGTGGTGCAATAGTTTATCTACAAGGAAAAAAAGTTGCTGTGGGTGATCATATGGCCATGCCACATGTGTTATGGGCAGTTGCATGAGAACAGGACCAATTGTACCCTGTGGCTTGAATTATTGTTATTTAAGGTCAATACATAATGGTTATGTATATGTATCTCATCCATGTGCGTTAAGACTGCTTGGTGGTAGTAGACTAAGCCTGGTACACAGGGATGATAAAAAGATTCATTTCAACTGTGCAGTCTTGATGTCAAGTGAAATGCTGATACTGGCACAGCCTGATTGGTTCATGTATTGGGATCAAAGCCAGAACAGACCATACCAGAACAGATGTGGAACACCACTTCCAGCCTGCTCAAGAACTGAACAGTAGTATAGACAGTGTAGACATAGTAAATAACACTTCTCTTTTCATTGTAAACAAATCTTTTCCATAATATTTTGCAAATTTGGCTACTGGTTCCATATTCTGTCAATACATAAAATTGAAGTAGCAAGCAATGACACCAGGTCATCTACTACACATCCTACCCCAAGGGAGAATCCATCACACCCAAATAATTCCTGAAGGTCATTTTTCTGACTCATTCTTACTTGTTTTGGTTTTCACAAACCATGAAGGACATCTTACCAAATGCAGTGCTAATATAATCTTCTTTATCTAAAGCTGCCTCTACACATTGAGATGTACAGAGTATTTATTAGCGCACTTTCACATAAGGTGAACCTGCACACTCTTTGCACCAGGTATGGTTACATTTATGGTGGCAGGTAGCTTCTAACATGATTTTTTACTTATCCAGATGGAGGATGACATATAAATGTAATCTTTTATTTTGTTCTAGCACAACAGGATTTAAAAGAACAAGAATAGAGTTATATAAAAAAAATTCTGAGATGGAACATAATGCAGTAAAGAATTACATCTTTCTATGGAATTGTTAAACCATTATACAGAATTTTATAGAAAATTGTATCCTTGCAATATATATTGGTTTTCAAAAATCTGTAGCAAGTTTATCAGGCTCTGTTAGATTTTATAGTTTTTTTTGTAAAACTATGTATAACACAATCAAGACAGAATAGTCTTGGGGGGGAAAAAAAAAAACACAAAAAAAAATAGTGGTGGGCAAACAGCAATGCTTACCATGATATTAGTAATATTATTTATCTTCACCGTTGAAAAAATGTGAATCTTTGCAAAATTATGAATGATTCTGTAAAATTATGTCAGAGAATTACTGGTCAAGATTGTTTTTCTACAGTAAAGAAGTATGAATGATTCTGTTCTGCAGGTTTCTCAGACTCCCCTCTTGACCAATAAACTGCCAGCTAGCTTCAACCAAGTCTGATAAAAAGTTTAGCATTGCAAAAAAGTGCCGAAGTCTCATTTATTTCATGTGAATACATGGATGCATGAAGTGATAGATTCAAAATGTTGCCCCTTCTAAGAAATATTCCCTTTTAGCACAACCTTATTGTTACAAACCAGATAAACTGTGCCATGGACAGCCATGGGAAACATTTTTTTTTTAATTTTTTTTTTTTTTTAAATTCTGAGTTTGTGAAATATATTTGCCTCACATTCCCAATCTTTTATCCAGAAAAGCATTTCTTTGTGAAGGCTGATCTTCTCAGGGATTCTCATATTCCACCAGCTTTCAAACAAAATGAAAGAACAAAACCCCAACAACTAATGATAATCAAAAGCAATCATAACTTTATATGTATTTGATGTAAAATTACATAATGAATTCACAGATTCACATATTTTAAGAGGATCATCTATTTCGATAGACTACAGAACTACAACCTAATATATAATACTTCATGCTCAGCAATTCTCAATGAAAAAGAACACATTTACAAAAAAAGGATACACAATATTTATTTATTTATTTTTAAATAAAAATTATTGAGAGTTTGCTTCATTTGAAGCAATGAACCAAAGATTAATCATATAGGCATCTTTTCTCTTTAATTTTCCCCAACACAAATATCCAGACAACAAATCATTTAGATATAGGATCCTCATACATTACAGTTGATCTTGCTGGTGAACTAAATTCACTGTTTGTGTAAGAGAATGTAACTCCACTGGAGTGAATTAAACTACGCCTGAGCTACGAAGAACTAGAAGTATCAGAAATCAGAGGACTTGTTATAGACAAACTTCTAGTTTAACATCAGAATATATGCAGAAATGTGTTGACCTTTTGTTTTAATTTCTCTACAAATCAATCTAGCTGACCAAAAATAGACTCTTCTGAGAAAAAAAAAAAAAGTATGGACATTAACTATAGATTCCTTGGAAGCTTATGATTTGGATTCATCTCTTGGAGTTAGGTATGAAATATGTAATGCACTACATGGGATGAATCTCCTCTACAATAAATTTTAGATTAGCTCATGGAAATCTGTTCAACTGTTTAGTAGAAAGTAAATCTATAAACATGTGTCAAGACTTAAAACAATTTATTAACACAGCTGCCCTTGCAGATTTCTGTAGCCTTATGCTAAACTTTGATTCCAGAAATGTCAGTGGTTCTCAGGAATCAAAAATACATAAATCTTTAGAAGCCATTCAGTTACAGAGATTGGATGACATGAGTCCCCCTTTCATGCTTCTGACCACTATGGGATCTTCTCAGAGTCACAAGGGTTTTTTTGGCTGGGGAAAGAGGCTACGTGTAGTCAGGCTGACTGTCTCCCAGCACTCCCCATCTGCACTGAAAGTGCCCGCTAATAGGTTTGAAATGACAATACACTTGTCCTCTGGGGAAGATGAGGTAGAGCTGCGGAAGGTTTCTGCTTCTCTCATGCAGAAAGGTTTAAACCGGGTTGTTTTCAGGAAGGAAGGGATTTTATGACCTTCTTATTGTCTGCAGAATGCCAGAAGCTTTTCAAAGTAATAGCAACCTGTATAAAAGCGTGTATGAACTAAACTGAGATTTTATTGCATCCAACACAGTCAAGTTCCCCTTAACTTTCTGTACATAAGCTTTCCAACTGCTTTGTTACTAAAAAATGTCATCAAGCAATGCTTGAAGAAATTTATCTGCTGTATTGAACTGTCAGGAACTCAATTAAATACATGCATGTGTGTGTGGCAGAGGAGGGTATGAGCAAGGAACCAGGGTTAAGCTTTCCAAATTAGAAAAGTTTGCTTTGTATGCTGCAGTCATTCTGAAAAAGAAGGAAAAAAAAAATTAAAAAAAGGAAAAAACCCATATTTTTAGGTCATTTTTCTTTTAATACATTTTATTTTTAATTGACAGAGAATTTACTGAGACTACATTTCAAAGACAAGGGATCTCCTTTAATGGGTTAAGCTATGTTTAAAAAGGAGCTAGTGGCCTGATTGTGTCAGTTCTTCAGACCCTGGCTGAGGCTCAATTTTCTGCGCTGTGCTCTTCAGACTTCTGGTGGAGTTTATAAGTAGTGAACATAGGCAGCAGTAATGAAAATTGGGATCTTCAAATACCTCCAGTGAGGGTTGGGAAAAATATCAAGAATTCATGTCCACTTCTCAGAGACAGTTTCAAGAACTGGGCTGCCTGATACAGAAAAGATAATAGTACACCAGGCACTTTTTTGTTACAAATGATGTTTTAATTCAGAGGTAACTGCGATTATGTTTTCAGAAGAGGCTCAGACTCAGAAGTGCTCTCTGTTCCTGATCTCACTGCCTTGTGCAGAAACATCTGGAAATGCTAAAGCAATTTCAAAATGGCCTGGCCAGTGCAAATGGCACAGTATATGCACACACACACAAAAAAAACCCCAAAAAAAACCAAAACCCCAAAAAAAAACCCGTACAGACCCTGGAAACAGTATGGATTTACTTGCCTGGCACTAGAAACTACTGGAGCATCTTTGCATTGTCAGGTCACAGTATCAGCAGGTCCAAACAATGTGACTGCAGAACCACATTGGTATGTTGCTGTCACCACTAACTCCAGGTTAATTATCAAGCTTGACAGTTGTGCTTAATTTCAGTTTAAGGCTATAAATCAGACCCTGGAGAAGACTGTGAACATCAGTGAACTTTGTTCAGAAAGTCGTCTGAACGTATGTTAAAAGACTCACCATTGACTCAATTGTAGTTTTGTTATGCCAGTCTTTCCCTTGGAATCTCAAAGTAATGCTCCAGTTCCCTTGCTCTAATCACAAGCTTATGAAATTTAGTGAATGTTTCTGAAATGGCTTCCCTGTGTATTGAATGTCACTACTCCACCGCAGAGGTTCCTGATTTATACATTGATGGAATTTATTATTGTTGTTGTTGTTATAGTGACCTTGTATGAATTTTTGATCCATCATATTGAAAGCTAGATTGCAAAATGCAACGACAAGTACCCCCTACTGCATAAAAAGTCAAATGTGTTCTTGAAAAGTACAATGTACGTAGAATGAGCCTAGGGAATTGACTGGCCCTTTTTGTTTGTATTTGTCATCTACCAGATTCAGCCCCTGAAGAGAATTGCTTCTGGACTCTATAACTGGAGTTAAGATGCATTTGAGTTAAAAGCTGAAAAAGCTCCATTCCTATATTATTTCTTTATTTGGAATAGTTACAATTGTTGCTTGAATAGTGCATCCACATTTCATGGCCAAAATTCTAAACAATGTGGAAAAACAAGACAGGTTTCAGAGAAAAGCCTTACGAATGACTAATGGATTAAACATGCCGCATCACGAGACATTCAAGGTACTTGATCTATTCAGCTTATAAATAAGGTGATGTGACCATAGTTTATAAATATATTTCTTATAAATGTGAGAAACATAATTTGAATAAAAGGGTTTAGCAGACAAAATAAAAGTAAGATGGAGTGTTTGTAAGTTGAAGCTAGAGAAATGTGAACTATAAATAAAACTAAGGTTTAACAGGAAATGTAATGAACAATGTGTGGGAATGACATGTCAAGGGTTATGTTGGATTTTTCATCACTAGAAATGTTTAAATCAAGGAGTTACCTCAACACTGGAAGAGGTTGTCAAGAGAGGCCATAGAATCTCCATCTTCAGAGATATTCAAAATATGACTGGATATGACCCTGAACAGCCTTATCTAACTCTGAAGTTGTTTCTAACTTGAAAGTTGGCCTTGGTTTGAGTCAGAGGTGTCTTCCATCAGAGGAAATGTCTGATATTTGAAACTTCATACAAGCTTCAGCTTGATCTGTCTCTTTGCATGTCATAGGACTTGTAGGTCAACGCAGAAATTATGACCTTCAAAGACAACAGTGCCTGGGAAAAGAAACACCAGATCCTGTCTTTTATGATAGCTCTACCTGGGTAGCTTTTTCCTCTTTTCCCCCCTTCATTGCTTTCCCACCTAAGCAGCTCTGATTCTTTTGTATTGTCATTTGCTTTCTACATAGCATAAAACTGAAATAAAAGAAGCACTAATAAATACCTAAAGAACTACTCAGCTTAGCAAATTGGCTCTACTTAAGGTCAAAACAAAGGCCTTTCTGAAACCCCTTCACTATTTGTTCCTGAACACTGGCAAGTAACATTACAAAAAGCTTGATCTTAGGCTGTTCCCTTGACTAACCTGGCCAAGCAGGGCATTAAATAGCCGTTTGTTCCTCTTCATCTTCCTACTGCACTTAAGAACACCCACTGCAAATTCTAATCTAGATCTTCAACCTTCCAAATAGCCTAAGCTGCTTGCTGGGCTGAAAAATTCCCCTTTCCATGTATCACAACTGAATGGTTAAACAGTAAATTGAGGAACCATCTCATGTCGAGACCCCAGTGTACATGCAAAGCGACCTTTTGCCTCTGAAATATTTGGTTGAGTGATTGCAGTGCGTTGTTCTGGAATTTCCCCTTTTAGGGAAAGTTCTCAGAAACTAAGTATAAAGAATTACTCTATAAATATTATTGGCTGGCTGAAGCTTGTAAATTAGCTTTTTCTAAAGCTCAAGTACTGAAATTACAGACTCTGAGGTGTTCCAGAGGACAGATCAGATCAGCAGGGTGCATTACTTTTCTCCCACACTGTGACTAAGAACATAACCTTTCCTTTGTGTCTTAAATCAGACTGGAAGTATCCAGGCCTGCTTGACAGTGTACATTTTTGAGCAGCAGAGCCAGAATGGAAGCAAAGCACTTGAAACGGTCCACTGGTTTCTGTCTGACAGCTCAGGTTCACTGTAGAGGCCTATTGTCTTAACAGTGCTGTGGAGAAGTTTTGGAAAGCTTTGTTCTTTATAGACATCTCCCAACGTAAAAGAACTGTAAAGTAGCTGATCTTTAGAGAAGTAACCACTTATGATTCTTTCACTAATGATCTGTTTTGTGTTGTTACAGTACATTTCAAGTCTTTGGTGGGATCAATTTGCCATCTCAGTACTGCACAGTTCATACACATTGAATATTTCTACATTAAGAAGACATATTTCATTGTATTCAGACAAAGAAATATGTTGGGAACAAGCTGTTTAAAAAAAAAAAAAGACAAAACCCCAGCATATTTTGAGAGTTATATTTAAAATGTCATTTCATTTTTTTTTTGTTTCTGAAGGTAATCCTCTAGTTCAAGTAAAACTGTTGGATTTGTAACAGTAATTAATTCAAGGAAAACCTGTAGTGGTGTTTTGCATGAAGTCTGACTCAAAGACCAGAATGGCTCCTTCTGGACTTTAGATCTATGAATCTATGAAAAAAATCAGAAGAGAAACCTGATTTACATTCAGAGACTGTCTTGAATATTCCATCAATGATATATCTAACACAAATCCACAAACGCCGGGAAAAAAAAAAAAAGATTTAATTTTTATATGAACACACACATATATATACCGAATTATCTTCTTTGCTTCTCCAACAGACCTAATAGCTACAGTCTGTAACTACACCTATATCCAGAAGGGAAAACAATACATATTTGCAAAGAGGTTCTGAGGTTTCAGTGTTTCTCTACATGAAAAATAAAACAAAATCTTGCAAATATTGTTAGGTCCCTCTTTCTTTTTTTAGGTCTCCCTCTTTCTTTTTCTCTCATCAGATGTAACTAGATATCTTGAACCTCAGAGACTTTCCCAGCAGAAGTTTTTTAAAAATCAAGAAGCATACGTGAAACATTTTGGATTCTTTTGAACACTGTCCTTTGATGAAAATACACTTCAAGCTAATGTTTGCAGCTCTTCTACTACTCTGGATAACACATGCATCTGAAACCACCTGAGACCTGTCCTAGATCCACTTTCTGTAAGTTGGCTATGCCCCTTTGGGACTCGGGTGCTTATATCCTAAGCTTTTTTTATGTGCAGATCTGATAATAAGCACTTCAGTATGGGGCACAGTGGAGAAAACATTACTTAATTTGTATCAAAAGTGACAAAACTGGTGGGATAATTGCAGAAATTTAAAACCTTTGACTTGAGAGAAAAATCTATTTTCAGTTGCTTCTCAGCAACATTGAAGAGGGTGCAGTACCTACATGAGGTGCTATTTTCACACGAGCACATGTGAAAATTGGGCCCTTTCAACTCTTGCCTGCCTCATACGTTAGGGTCTGGTTCCAACTGTATTTTCTTCCTTGTGGGATACACCAAGAAAAGTTCCCCCTTGGGGACTTATTCCCATCCTGTCACTACAGTTCATTATCTCAGCTGTGCCATCACTGCTCTTCCTGGGACCACACTGCAAAACAGATTGCCAAATTGTTTGCATTACAAAGAAATAAACAGCTATTTTTTGCTCTGCAGATACAAACTGTGCATGAGGCACATATCTGTCCATAAAAATCCTGCTTTTTTTTTTTCTTTTTTTTCCCCAAACATTTCAGAGCAGAGCATTGCATTGATTCAGTCTCCAAGGTCCCGTAGGCATAAAACCTTTGCTACCATTCAGGAGACAATGCATTATGGCACAAGGGGAACATTTTTCTAGGGCAGTAAACATAAATATATTTAGCTGGGTTGTGTGTGTGCGTGTTTTAAAACAAATTATACATGGCATTGCACTTTTCTCTGCTTATCCTTACAGAAACCACTTTTTGTCTCTTTATTCTTCCTATCACTTATCTCACTCCTTGCTACCCGATACATTAGGAATGTCTCATTTACTTTGTCCTTTCTCTGATCCTCTCCAGGAAAGAAAACTTTCCTAAGAGGAAAGAAAACTTTAAGAAATTCTTATATGAGAATAGAGAATTTAAATAAGAGTATGTACATTAATTGAATAGGAGCTCACTCATGTAAACATAAATGACCCAAGGTAAATTTCCGCATATTGCAAAGTTATGTCATTAAACAATTACATAATATAGACGATACTGAATGGGCTTGGGTAATTTAGACAAAATTCTTTGACACTTACTCCTCCCCACTTTCTGTAAACCAAACACAGATAGGATAGACGAAACATTTGAAGTTATCCTACAACACAAGTTTTTGTGTTATCCAAACATCTGCAAACCATATTTGGATGGTCAATCCATTAACAGTTATGCATTCAGACACATGGTCAAGTTACCTTGCCTTATCTTATGAACTGAATCACAGTAAATCATGATTTGCACCTCCACATCCCGCAACAAACACAAGGTTTATGCATTAGCATAGACCTGAGGGAAGATGGTTTTAAACTAATGTTCTTTACCTCATTAGTAATGTGTTCATTTCACTAATGGACAGTTAGTGCAGCAATATACTGTAACAAATTAAACCTCAATAATAAAGTTGAGATAGGATATGCATTTTTTTTTTTAACTAGAGTTCAAAGCAAGAGCTGTAAATGTTATTTTGAACTCTCTAAGAGTCAACGGATATCAAATGCAAATGGTTTTAAGCTAATCTTTAATAAGATAATTTTATTTTGGTGTGCCTCCTTTTCTCCTTTTTTTGTGGGGATGGGACTTGGCAAACCAAGAAGTTTACTTTTAGAGGTTTGTCTGACATTTTGCTATGTTTTCATATTTCAATCAAAAGCTAAATATGATAAGATGGAAAGGCCTTTATTTTAAATTTTTTGGCCTGAAAGTCATTTGTATTTTATCTTATGTACGTGGACGAGTCCAGAGGGTACTGACTTATATAGAGAAAAATGTTTACATAACGGTAGAAGGGATACAATTTCTATTAAATATCTAGCATGTGGTGAGCCGTACCAGAAATTTCAAGTGTGAAACTTCTTGAGAGATTATTAGTCCACAGTCCACCAACAGTGGATTAATATGAACTAAATAATCAATAGTTTTCTAAACAGGTGCCTGGATTTTCATCTGTAGCATTGAAGAAGGAGTCACCATGAAAAAAGGGGGTTTTGTTCATCTATAGACTCCTTAAGTGATGTTAAGCAGGACTGAATCTTGATATAAAGCCCATTGAATTCAATGGAAGCTCCAGCTTGAATTAGATAGACTGATATTTTTACCACGGCTGAACAAGATATGTGTACTAAAAAATGGGGTGGGTGTGTGTGTGTTGTTAGAAATGAGAAAATTGAGCAGGGACTCAGTTGAGTTCGCCAGCATACCAAGCTCTAAGCACTACCTCTTTAAAGGTCTTTCTCCATCCAATCTGTTGTGGATATTCTGCTTAGGGTATAATTTTTAAACACTTTATGAGAAGGCAAACCAAAAACTGTAATATAATGATAAGGACTCACTCAGGAAGAATGGAGCCTCGGGATTAATTTTTTCTGTGCAGTTTAGTAGAACAGCGATCTGCATCTCAGAATACTACATGCCAGGAAATTATTTAATGAAAACATGTAATACTGTCAGCACTGAATCATAGAATCATAGAATTGCCTATGTCAGAAGGGACCTTTCAGATCATCTGGTCCAACTAGTTTATTGTGGAAGGCATATACTAATAGTCATGCTACAAGATTTTCTTTCAGAATGGGTATAAAAGGTGAGAAGTGGGGAGATAACTGGTAATCTTCACAAGTTTGCATGCAGAGCTGCTCATACATAGTATAATTCTGCTCATACCTGGAGTTGTTGTCTTGGTCGTCAGTCAACTTCATTAATTCCTAAGAAATTTAAGCACCTCTCAGAAGCAATTTTGAGGGTCTATATTTTATATGTAGGCATCATTTGTGGCAACTAGATACAGAACTATACTGTAGATAAAGTTTCTAAACTCTCTGTCACATTCCTTGCTCAGTGACTTTGGTCTCAGTTTGGGGACACTCTAGGGTAAAGAATATTGTTGGAGGCTCTGTATTTGTGTGGAGTCTAGAACCGGGCAGTCACGGTCCAAAGCATACATCCTAGGGACTGCTACACAAACAGAAAAAGAGTAATGACAATAATAAAAATATCTACTAACGTGTTATATTAAGGAGAGCCACCTGCCGGTGGCTGATAATCATATTAAAGAAACTTGTGAACATCTGTAATTTTTTGTCCCCATTTATCATTTGGTGAAAGAACTAGGTCCTAAATCCAGCCTTACTTCATTGTTTATATTGTAAGCTTAGTAAGCTGAACAGGAGGTCTCTGATAGTTGAGAACACGTAACACTGGCATATGCAGATTATGGCTGCTTTTTCCACTATTTCCTGTAGATAATTTGTAGAATTTCTGTGAAAAAGTGGTGAGGGAGGGAGATCCTCAGAGAATTGTTGAAATATTTGTATTTCTTACCTCATGTTAATAATAATACATAAATACATACATATATACATACATACATAATGAAAAAAACACTCTGTAAAATGAAGACAGCGGACTATTTATTTATTTATTTTATTTCTGATCACTTAAAGACTATTAATGTTGACTGTGACATTTTAAGACCATAAATTACTCTCTAGTAAGAAACACTCCTACTTTTTCATATTTAGAGTTTAAAAATAAAAAATAAAAATACATACCCCTTTTTCCCTTTTTAATGGTTAATTAGGTCACTAATCAAAAGAAATTCTTAAGAGGAAAATGAAATGTTGACATTTTGCAATTATTTGCTACTGTGAATAATACATAAACACACTACTTATGGTTAAAGTGGTTTTCAAACCCTTTTTCTGCCATTAGGGCATGAACTGACTGCAGAATCAGTGTATTTTACTTGATATATTGCCACATTATCTACTTCAGTGCTTCCATTTAGTTTGGGTCACTTACATTTCATTATACTGTACCTTGGCTGAGTGCAATAAAAAAAAAGTTTATTGCAACTGCAAGGTCCTAATTAAACATCAGCTGTAAACTGAGCTACCCATTACAGATTATATATATAAAAAGATGATATTCTTGGGAATCACTCTATCATGCAACATGATTAATATATATGTGTCCTTGTAAATAGGAGTTGATGTGCAATATACATAATGGATATGATTAGCTTTTTATTGAGACCCAAGACATCAGAGATAAAAAGATACATAGATTTCTCATTCAGCTATCTTGTTAAATGTGGTATATGCATGTATATCCATACACAGATAACACATGCAGAAATGTGTTTGGTGTATTATAGTGTTCTTAGCTGCTATCACTGTGGTTGCAGACAGATTTGAACTTATAAATACATGTCCAGGGTAAAATTAACTTCATACTGGGGAGCAAAAAAGAAGTTAAATTTGTTAAAAATCTCTGTATCTTACAAAGAGGAGGAAACTGTGCTTCAGACACTTCTCTTTCAGAAAACACTGTAAGTAGATTTTATACCTTGAAGCAGAAGTCTTAGATGGATCTCATGAAGTATACATTTGAAGTTTGACGGGTATTTCATACAGAAAAGGCTCTTTTTAAATGGACCACTGAAAAACCAGTTTGGCCTTAATTAACATAATGAACATATTCATTCTCTTGTTTTCCAGTTGAAGGAAATCTAGTCAGTGTGGAGAGGAAGTTAGAAAATTTTTGACTAATGGAGTTGCATGCCCTAAGATGGTAATTTTGTATATTAAGGAATTAAATGGCAATAAAGATTAAATTCAACCTTCCTTCCATTCTTCTTCCTTTTTTTGTACGTCTCTGAATTATGCCAGTATAAACTGTTTGTAGGATCATGCAGAGAACCATTTTCAGCAATTGATGTGATTTCAGAAAATATACATTTTTTGTGCTTTGTTGTGTGCAAGGTTTTTAATATAGATTTCTAAGGGCTGCGAATATTTTATCCTGTAATGGAATGTAGATCAATTACAGAAGTGTATGCTGAGGAAAGAGTGATGAAAGAATGCAGACTGAGATCCATGAATCATCCCATTTAATTTTAGTTCTAGTCAGTGAAGTTGAGTGTTGCTGTCCATGGACCCATATATTTACAATGAAGAGAAAAAATCCTCCTTGAGGACCTTTCAAATCTCAGGTGAGAAAGTACACACCTAACTTAAAAATTCAAATTAAATTTTTAAAGTTGGAATGTATTAATTTGGACCAGCATATGAGAAGATACAAAACTTCTGTTTCCCACATGCAAATGCAGAAGTTTGCTTGTAATTTGAAGATGTGTCAATAGGATTTGGGCTGCACAAATGTGATAGCCCTAATTTGTGTTACCTTACCAGGGCTCATACTAGCACAAAAAAAAAATTGTTAAATATATGACCTCTGAAAATCTGATTTTCAGAAGTGTTAATTGTGAGAAAACTTAGATACAGGGAATGATCACTAGTAAATACTCTTGCCCTGGAAGTTTGACATTAGATATCTGCTGTTGCTGCATTGTTCACGTAATTCAGGTTTCTGAACCCAGACTGGCGTATGTTGAGAGTCCCACTTAGCTGGACAGTTTTCCTCCCTTACTTTCTGCCCTTGATCTTGGATAGGGGAGAAAAAGATTTTAAAAGCATCTTTTTCCCTTTGTGTTTGGAAATATAGCCAGCTTTGCGAAACATCAGGCAAATAGGCCTAAACGGAAGAAAGAGTAGATCAGTTATTGTTTGTATGTTGACTGCCTTCCTTACATCATCCAAGTTAAAGCACCATTCGATGTAATCCATACAGAGACTGTTGGTATTATTCCTTCACCCCACAGTTTCAGTTGGTGTAGATCAGATGAAGTTATTGCAAATTCTCCAGCTATGCATCTGTTTCTGTTCTTCTTCAAGAGTGGAATTTTTAAAAGAGAAATGAGGGTTAAAAAGAGAGGTTGCTTACATTAAAATCTGTTTCAAACTAAAAGCAAGCTGTCATATTTAAAACGAACCAAACAAAAAAAACCCAATCCAAACGTGGGCTTGCGATCTCTCTCACAAAAAATGCTGTAACAAAGACAACAGCTTGACAATGGCAGCTGCTGCATAGAGCAAAAATTAGAGGACAATGTCATTTTTAATGATTTTTTAAAATGAAAAATGAAACCAGAATAAACGAGATCTTCTAGGTTTAGGTTGGGGTTTTTTGTTTGTTTTTTTTTTAAGAATCTGTCTCTCTCTCTTATTTCTAAGTGGCAATGCAGACAGACGACAGGAACATATGCTGAGAAGAGTCTGAAATTAGACAAAGCAATAATGGCAGTGTGATTATTTTTTTTAAGTATCATACAAAGGCTATGCTTTTTGTGTCTTTGTATGAAACTTTAAAAAAATAGACACATACATATCTATCCATATATACAGACATGTACACACACACACTCACAAATAACACATTCGTATATTTATATCTACACATAGTTTCATGTCAATAAGTTAATATCCATGAAAATAAATACTCAGATGTAAATATTACATTTATACTCTAATATATGTAAGTGTAAAATTTGTAGACGAGCATTCTCAGTCTTTTTTAGAAAGAAAGCTGTAAAATAAAATGCCATATACCAAGAAAAAATGGGATTCTATTTTGAGACATTATTCTCAGTTTTTTATTTTTTATCTTTTTTTTTTTCTTCAGTAACTTATAAGAACAATTTAGATCATTTAGTCGCCTTCATACTGCCCTAAAGCCTTATGTTTCTATCTGTCCTGCTGGAAGTACAGAAAGGTCTTTTTTATAACAACTCAGTGCTATTCAGTGCAATTTCCGCACTTAAGGGCAGAAAATCTCCTTCAAGGAAAAAAGGTTTTTTCTTAAATCTAATCTTTTTTTCTCAACACTTCCAATATCTTAAAGGTTGCCTGAAAGTTATTTATTTGAGACAGGTAAAGTTTTTAGAACCACCATTAGTATCCTGCTGTCAATTAACACAGAGTAATCCTGTTTGGATTTAAGTACTTAAGAACAGTATGAAAGAGCTAATACTTAGTTTGCAAAAATAAATTTTTTTAAATTATCATATACTATTCACAATTTTATTACTTTAATTTATTTATTTTCCAAAAACTGAAATAAGCTGGAGTTGATGGAAAGTGTCATTTCAATTCTCTTGTTTTCGAATCACCTACATTAATTTTGTGTATCTTTGTGTATTATGTGAATATGGGGAGTTTTGCCCTGAAATGTTGTTGGCTAAATAAAATACTGAAAAACTTTTATATATTATTCTTCATTAAGCGTAAATGGTACTTCAAACAAAAAGTTATCAAAACTGCTTTGAAACATTCTGTAAGTTATTATTCATAGAAGCTCATTGCCTAAAAGCCTAGCAAGACTTAGTTCTAATAGTAAGCTGGTTTTGTGCTTTCAAAAGATTAATTAAATGAGGGAACAGTTCTGCCTCTTGTCTATTAGTGCTCCCAGCACACTCTTGGTCATATGAGGAAACTGCTTTGTACTTATATTGCTGTTTCATCTAGTCATAGTGGCATGCACAGCTCCAGTCATAAATACCAGAAGTCTTGATCTCTTCTGGATACGCATGAAACATGTTTGGGGTTTTTGGTTTGGTTTGTTGTTGTTGTTGAGTTTTCGTTTCTTTGTTTTGTTTATTTCACTAGGACTACCCTGATAATCAAAAAATGCAGGAAGACAACCTGTAAAAGTATGTTCTGCTTACTGCTACAGCAGTGCTTTATCAGCAAGTGAGATCACATCAGCAGCACAGTGTAAAAGAAGTCAAAATAGTTTCCTCCTATTCTGTAAACTCATCCTTTAAATCACTGGCATCTGTTCGATTTTACATAAAATTTGTTTCCTGTTTGCATTTTTATCTTTCCAGTTGTGAAGAACACATCAGCACAGACCTTTTCAGTGAGGTGGTGTCTCTTATTGTGGCTAAGCAGAATGAGTTAAGCATTACTGAAATATATGTATAATTATTAGCAAAACCTGCAGTCCAGGCATGGAGGATGAGAGGAGAAAACTACATATCTGATGTGGCTCGCTTTTCCTTATCCTGTTTTCTCGTCAGTGGTGTCAGAGTACTAGGGAAGAATCTGCTCAGGAGGTTTGTTATGGGATAGATGGGCTTTCTGACTAGATCCCAGTTTTGAGCTGTGCCAGTAAAGAGACACTGACTGAGAGTCAGTGGTTCAAGGATGACTGTGCAAAGAATTTTCTTATATCAGGGGACTGTAGAACTCACAGACAAATGTTGCCTGTGAGACAGCAAGGTGCACAGCTCTGCGGACAGAGAGAGGTGCTGGTGGCCATAGGGAACGCGGAGCATTTTGGGATGCTTCTGTGGAAGCACTTCATTAAGGGATATGAGGCAAGTTGAAAAATGCCGGTGAAGAAAAGACCTTTTCTGCCCATGTTATAACTTCTGTTTAATCCAGTACCACACAACCAGTGTTAAATTTTTAAATTTACTGTCTCCCTCTGCTCCTTTTCTTTTTTTTTTCTTTTTTTTTTTTGTTTTAGGAGACAGCTAAAAGATTGAACAGTCTGAAACAGACACAATTGCACCTAGACAAAATTCCCCCACATAAAGGCCAAAATAAAAGCAAAGACATAGAGACAGGAAAATGTTTTCACACAGAATGACCTTTACTGGGAGGAGGGGGGAGCAGGGAGATGAGATTGTTCACATGCTTCAATCTCATCCTTGCTAGGTGGGTTTTAACTCTTCATTTTCCCCGTACCTTTACCCTCTTCTCTCCCAGTAACACCAGGGAGCCTTTTCCTTTCTGGGGTTCTCCTCATTGCCCTTTTCCTTGACTTTGTCTTGTCACTCCAACCATAGTCTTGTTCTGCCAGATATGTTTCATTTTCTGCATGACTTCCCCTGGATGGGCATTTCAAGCTGTGATTTCTAAGCTTGATCTCACACTGTAGATCCTGTTATCTCAGTAAAAAGCTTTAAAGTTCAAAGTGAGTTGGATGAACAATACTTTAAAAGCAGGGTAAAGTCTGAGCATCCTCTGGCTGGGAGCAGCTCAGCAAAAAAAAAAAAAAAACCCAGATGTTTGCATGCTTTTATATGGAGAAAGAACAATTAAAAATCAAGATGCTGGTTATTAAGATGTCTGAAGAAGTGCATGTCATTATGGCTCTATATCCACACAGAGTTTCCATGGGGGTCCTGCCACTCATAGCCCCAAGGCTTCTCTTACCAGCCAGGTTTATTCCAGAGCCATTGAACTCCTTAGCAGTCTGCTAAACTTTAGACCAAACTCCTTAAGCAGAAAAAAACAGGGATTAACTAGTACATTATCAGTAACTACATGAAGCAATTGGATAACACCACTGACACAAGCCCTGGTACAAGAGACAAGATAGTGTTTCCTTATTTCCCACTGATGTTTGTTCTGCTCTCCTCCATCTGGACCCTCTGGTGCAGCTGTCTGCTTTGCCCTGTTCCATGGGGGTTTTGACATTCTTTCTGGAAGTGTGTACATGCAAGATCTGTGCTTCTTCGTTGTGATGGATTGCGTTGTCATTCATGATTTTCTGGCAATACACCCGAACGGGACCCAACCCCCTACATCCAGAAGCACAGGCTTTCCATTGGTGTTTAAAATGGCATCTTTAGCAACCTGATCATTTGTTTTCATATTTGTGGAAAGAAAGCCGAGCTTTCCTTTGTTAGAATATAATTCCCCTAAACGCATACCGTGAGTATGATACAATAGTCAGAGGAAAAATCTCTGAATTTTCATAAAAAGTTCGCTGGCACAGGGGGCAATTTATTCTTTCTAACATGAGATATCTAAAAGTAATGAGAATATTCTCATAAATAAGAGGAGATGTGACAGAATTTTTGGAAGGTTTTTTTAGGCAGCCCTTCTCAAAATAATTCACTAGTAGTACCACATCTCCCACTAAACTACACATAAATTAACCTGGTAGAAAAGGCTTTACACAAAGAGCAGAACTCTTAGATAGAAGAAAGTTTATACAGAAAAAATTGCAGAGGTGACAAGGAAAATTAAGACCTAGTTGTGCAATACACAACCTAGGTTGGAAATATTTTGTGGTATCCATAAGACTTACGAATAAGGCATGTTAATAATCAAGTTCAAGAGAACTTGGATGAAACCTGTACATTCTAAAAACATATATTTTAAAAGCAGATGTTTCAAATATATGTTTGTTTGTTTGTTTGTTTGTTGATGTTTTAAATATAGAGGCATAAAGCAGAAGTAACTCTGTTGAAACCTTCAGAGCACAATGGTGCATGGCCAGGATAATGGTTGCTAGTGATTACGGACTGTGCAGCCCACAGTAGATCTTTCAGCCCAGGCTCCAGGTACTTCCCCTAGCCATGAAATGGCAGTGAGTCAGTCTATCGAGCTGCTGTATGGTTCCCCATTTTTTGAGCCTTTTTTCATTATTTTTTTTCTTTCTTCTTTCTTTTTTCTTTTTTGCTGGTAGGAAACAAAGATATATATGGGAATGCTCCCCTTTCCCATAGGAAAAAAACAGGAAAAGAACAAAGACAAGTATGTTTATTAAAGTAACAATTCAAAACTGCATTATAGCTGGATATGTATGTGGTGCATGGCACTGCGTTGCATTGCATTGCATTGCAGGCTTAGTCGTGTTCTTATTCTGCTTAGGAATGGGCTGGATTGAATAAAGGCTCCTGTTTAGAAGAGTCAAAGTTCCTTTTACTATGGAAAAGAAGGAGGTTGATGGCAGAGAGTATGGTACATCTTCACCCATTTCTCAAATATATCCTGGATGTTCCTAGGGCCATCCTATGTTCTTCCTAGGTCATTCTGTGTTGATATTGTCAGAGAGATATGCTAAACTGAATGGATATTTCATCTAACTTGTTACAGCTATGCTTACATTGTTATGATAAAAAACCAAAATAACAAACACCAGTGGGCTTGGACTTGTTTGTTTGTGGAAGGAATCTGGTGATAAGTTACCAAGAATAAAAATAATTATCATAAAGATACTGAATCACAAAAAGTGCAGAGGCAGCAGTTGTATATAGAAAAAACAGCAACCTGAATTTGTGGCAAATATTGTTGGCAAAAGTGAATTTGATTTGGTCCAGTTGTGAGTAAAGTCACTGCCTCTTTCGTTTTGTAGAACTCTTGTTCATTCAGCTCAGCCCCAAAAGTGACAAAGGTAAGAAAGCTTTTCATAGTTTCCTCATATTTTCAGTATGCTAAGCAACCCCCTTACCTGCAGAAAAATTGACACGGCCCTGAAAGTACGTACATATTTTTGTTTATTTATTCCAATCGTCTTCAATTCTGTTCTTAAGTTACATTTTACAAGAGTGAAAACAATTAAACCTTCATCATCCAAGCTTTCAATTCAGTATGGCAGTACTGTCATGCATCCATTTCATTTGGGAATAGACTAACTCTCATTCACATTGCTAAACAGATAAAAGCAGCTCCTTAGGTTGATCTTGTTTTATTATTGAGTGACATTCAGATGTTTGCCTCAGTTCAGAACTGCAGGCTTTTTCTTAGTTAAACATCTTTTGTATTGTGAAAATAACCATGAATTGCAAAAGAGAAACACAGTTGGAAAATTCCAAGAAATAAAAAGGAGAAGAGGAACAAAACAGTGATTATTACTTTTTCAGTTCTTGTGATTCAGAGGAACAAAATCAGGATGTACTGTGTGCTGTTTAATTTGCGGTTAATGACATTCATTATAATGACACATTTTGTCTTCTATTGGTTTTTATTGAATGGTGATATGTTCAGATTTTGAAATGAAGTGGAGTTGCATTATATTATATTGTGTTATATTTATTATATTATAGTATTGTCAGAAGGGAAGTCTATTTCTATAAAAGCAAAATCCAAAATGCAGTGAGGGAAGGATCTGACCCTTTGTGGGCCCAGATTAGATAAAAACGGCTATGTCACTTACAGGGATGCCATACAGGAAAATGTTTTCCTTCTTTCACATTGAGTACCGAAAAATATGCCTAAGTCACTGCCAAACAAAGGAGAGGGAAAAAAAAGAAGAGGGAAGTGGGACATTAAAATGTTTGCACTAACGTTGTCTCTTACAGGCAATTCTGCCAGGGAAAAAGGAATGAGAACCTTCTCTATAAGATCATTTCAGCAATCTATTTTAGAAAACACTATTTGCAGTGGTTCATGAACAGAGCTTCTTGTCTGGTTTGGGCACTGGTCTGATGGGAAAAGATGTTTCAAACTCATTTCTAAAATGGAAAGGGGAAAAGTTCTGGTACTTGATCCTCCAGGAATGACAATGGAGTTGAATAATTTCAAGAAGTTGTTCTGCTAGTACAACTAGCAGTGATTTTTTTCAGAAGAACCACAACAAGAAAACATGTAAGTAGCAGAAATTTAGTGAACTTCTGTCATAGTTCAGTAATGAAGCAAAAGTGGCAACCCCGGTGACTTTTTAAGTAGACTAGACAACCCAACAGAATTTGCACACTGCAAGAAAAAGAGAAACAAAGTGCATTGCAAGACCACAGTGTGGTGACATCTGAGAGGAATGTCTCAAAGCAGAGGTTTTCAGTAACTCAGGTGTCATTTTTTTTACAGTATTTAGCATTGGTTTATTTTGCCTAGCAAGCAAGCTGAAAACAGAGAGGAAAGGAAGAATTGGAAATGGTTTACAAGGATTTCTTAACAAGTAATATTCTGTATGGATGCTTCATCTTAGAACTGCACCTTCTCATTTTCTCTACTTTACTTGATCCACAAAAGTATAGTGTAGGTGAAAATTATCATTTTTTTATAACCTAAATACTGGTTAAATGGAAATCCAGGTACCTTAAACAATGCAAAACACCCCAAGTTTTCGAGCTCATGTCTGGATATGGATTTATTCAGTGTAAGAGGTTTCCAGAGCTCATGTTCTGCTATAGTTTCCATTTTAAACATTTGATTTGCTCATGAAGTCACTCAACAGATCAAATTCATCCAGGATTAAGCTCTAGTAGGGCCTGCCTAGGAGAGGAACCTTTGATTTCACCACAGCTAAAAATTCTTTTTCAACAATCCTAACTCTCAGGAACCTGCCCTGGCAGCTTCCACATGCAGAGGAGAAGGAGCACATGCTAACACAATGACAACTTGAAAGGCGCATAAAATAAACAGGCTTTCTCCAATTCTCACTGCACACCTTTTCTGGGTACAGCTGCTCCATAAGGGCTCTGGCAACATGTTCCTGAAATGAGTATCTCACCAACACCAGCTACTGCCACAGAATCTAGTGCGAATATGGCTCATGAGAGATAACAGACTTCCTTTACTTATTTATTATTTTTTTTAAGGAAATCAAGGAGAAAACTGCTTTGGGAAACAGCAACTCCCGTCTGGCACTCAGAAATCTAAATTAACGTGGCAAACTGCCATGATTTTCAATACTGATTTACAACAAAGTCCCAGTTCATAAACCTGCAGTGGCGACTTCTGCTGTCACTTTGTATGTATGTAGTCAAGAAATAGTGTTTTAAGTCATAAAACAATAATTCAGGAAATGGAAATGTTAGAAATCATCAATGTGTTGAACTAAACCATGTAAGCATTAAACTTTTGCCTGATGTGTGCTATTCCATAGTATAATCAGTACTAAAAAAAAACCTGCACATCATGCAATCTTTAAAAAGAAAACAGAGAAAAATAATAAAAAAAACCCCCAGGTTTAATCCCAAATTTTTTGAAGACAAGAGAATAAGTTCCATTCCCTTTGTATCAGGCCTTTTTCAATAATTATGCTTTTATCCATTGATACAAAATGTAAAGCTAAGAACAGAAGCGATAGAGAGAGTTTTACTTGGATCATATGCATTTATAAAGCTACAGTTCTGACCTGGGAGCATTTTATACTTCTGTTCTCATTGGATAAGGTCATAAGAGAGAAAGGAGAAACAGCTTCATTGTTAATAAAACCAATTTCAAATTCCCTTCTTTGATCCAGTGATGAGGTTTGTCATGATTACTGAGAGATACATTAATTAATGTGCTGAAACTCAATAGAGTAAGTAAAGTAACTATTGATTAGCCTTTCTGAACACGAACACACTGGAGAGAATTCTAGACATAACACTTATTAAAAACAAATACTGCAGTATTCCACAGTAATAGATATAACAATTTGGCTTCCAACAGCATTTAGAGCCATTACCACAGAATATTGTAGTGGGTTTTGCGAGCACAAGTGTAGCTGACACGCTCAGAAACACCTCTTCAGATGCCTCTGTGGAACTAATCTGGTATATCAGCTGATCAGCTGCCAGCTTTATCTATTATTTATTCTCTAGCCATACATTTATTTTTATTTTTTTCTTGCTGGGAATTCTGTTGTTGTTGGGTTTTATAACTTTCAATCTGACACTGTAACTTTAAAGAATACCTGCTTAAAGGACAAATTTGTTCAAAGGAAGTGTGTGTGTGTATCCAGTTGAACTGAACATGGTTATTTCTCAACAGCCACTGATTTCATTTGTCACTTTATTGCTTGAGTCAGGGGAGTGGATTAAGGCACAGGATGTCACTGCCACTTTAAGACAGCATCCTTTTTGGAAAGCCAGTTTATTGTTTGGTGTTTATTTGAATAAAAAGCTCTTCTTCAAAATGTGAGCTGTTTCCTGAGAGGAGACAGAAGCTGAATAGTATTCTTCACGCGAAAGGGAATGATTTAGTGCACCAAGTTACCCAAGGAATTTTCTACAATCTACTCATGCCTCTGCAGAAATGAGAGGATGTTGCTTCATCGTAGTCAAACCCGTAAAGAACATTGACAGCCAAGAGAACAAGTCCTAAGCAGTGCTACCAGTCATATTGACCAGTGGAAGCTTTTTCTTACTAGAAAGTCTACTATAGGTCACTCTAAGATTTGCAAGCGTTGACTAAAGAATAGCAAGAAGCTAATTATTTAAGGACAAAGTTGGCTGTTCCATCCTTCAGTTCTGTATTTATTTATTCAGATTGCTGTTTGACTAAGGTAATCATCTGCTGTTGTCCCTGCCTTTTGTGTTAGCTCTAAAGAAGGCAGGCTGGGATTAAAATCATTGGCCATTTTTGCAGGTATTTCCTGACTATAAATCTGCACATGAGTTTGTGTTATGTGTTTTTTTCCAATCGCATGTTTTACACTGATTGCTGAAATTAGACTTTGTTACAAAACCCTAAATATTTTGTGTGATGTGGTGTTTCAAAATTTTATTTCTTTGCATAGCTTCAGGTATTGTGCAAGATGCAAATGTGCAGAATGCAAAGGTGACAGTCACAAAATGAACAAAAGAGGGTGAGAGTCTTTGCAAGCACCTTTCTGCTGCAGGATTGAGGTGATGTTTTTGGAATAAAGTCCTTGAATTTGAAATCAGTTCATTTCAAATACATTCTGCAGAGGTTCACACAAACTTGAACCATTTGAATTTTGAACAAAGGATTTGTATTTTGTATTAAAGTTATATTGCGTTATCTTTAATTTACCAGGAACAAAGTCATATTAATTAAAAATAATAAGTGGGGGTGGGGGAAGTGCCCCAATTTTTCTTTCAGTCTGGCTTTAAAATACTTTATAATGTTTATTTCATTTCTACATCCTGTGATGCCCCAAACATTGTAATACTTACAATTTTTCTATTTAAAAAAATGTATTCTATAGACTATAATGCCATGTTCATCTTCATTGTACGTAAAGGAACGGTTTCCAAATTTGCAGTAAATATGTTTGTCCCTCTGTACCATAAAAGCACGATCTACAACTGACCTTCAGTAGTTCAACAAGTCTATTAAATTGGATTTGAGAAATACTTTCATTTTTTGCATTATCCTTCTGTTGTGTTTTCTGTTGCCAAAAAAAAAAAAAAAAAAAAAGATTGGTAAGCTGGTAACTCAGAGTTTGAAGTCTATTGAAGTCTAGTCTAGTTCCCAAGTCGTGATCAGTAATGGCCTGCCCCTACGCTGCCTCCCACTGCCAAATTAAGGGAACTAAGGCAATACCCAGCTGCATCAGAAACTCAGTTCTCTGTGCTGAGGCAAGTAAAACTTTGTGAAGTAGTGTTGATTTTTTGAAGGTTAGTTTTCCTTAGATATTTGTGGGTACCTATCTATGTATGAGATCGTTGTTGGAAAATCAAGATCAAGTTCTTCCGTACATGGTAATGATGTTTGCTTTCCTCATCCCATACAGGATTAGAAAGAACAACCTGAAGGTAAAAGATGTAGCTACATTTAAATAATTATATTACACGGTAACAATGATGTATCGTTACATGAAATTTTGTCAAAGGGCGAAACTTATGAAAAGAATAAACAGGAAGTGAGCCATGAAGGAAAAATGCACTTAAAAAAATTACTGCATATTTGATGCTTCAGAACTCAGGCAGTAACACAGAAGTAACTAATTTGTGGGGGAAATTGTATGTGTTTGGCTTTCCTTTTTTTTTTCTTTTTTTTTTTTTTTTGTCTGTGTCTGTGTCTGTGTCCGTGTGTTTGTACTCTCCTGATCTTTGGGAATCTCAGTGATACGACACCTGAAATCTCCTAAATCTTAGCCCTGGCTCTGCATCATTCTTGAGAGGTCTAAAGTTGTGGGAAATAGAACCCCTAAATATGCACATATCCAAGCTCCTCTTCACTAAAAAGAAATGATTCTCATATCTCAAAGTGACAGCCATCTCTAGAAATCACAGTGACCTATTCATTAAAGACCTGAGTCCCATGTGCATGGTAGAATTCATTAAGCGATGTTATTCTCTGAGCAAATGTTATAAAACTCTGTGGTCTGACATTCATAAATATTTGTGTTGGGCAATTACCTGGTAAAACTTCAGTGTTTTGGAAAAGAAATATTAAAATAAAGTCAATGTTGTTTTATTTTTTTTCTTCAAGATTATTTGACTTCTGTCACTCAGGTTTAGAGCCCTGCTTCTTTTGCATGAAGAATGGGATAAGCTCTTCACATCAAAAATATCATCTTGGCCAAGGTCATTTAATTCCATTGAATCAGAGCTGGGGCCCTACTATGTGGAGACGTTTATAGCCCGCTGTCATTCTGGCAAGTGACAGAAATAGAGGGTGGAGCAGGTGCCGAGCAGAATTGTCATATTTCCATAACAAGGCCAGAGAGCTTTGTGATTTATGGATGTTCAACATACAACCGTGACGCCCCACAAGTGAATACACAAGTTGCAAATCTGTAAACAGCTACGGTGGGAATTTACTAATCTCTGCCTGCTGTACAGGTCCTCGAGCTTTGTATAAGAAAGTTTTGACATTGTGCTCTGTAAAAACACACAGAGCAGCTTGCCAGGGCTTGTCATCAAGGACAATAACATATTTTACTAAGTCTGTAAAAGCTATCATTGTTCATAATGTCACACTGTTGAGAACTGGAAAAGCAGAACTAATAAGGCCTTTTTAGAACAATTTCTAATGTTCCTTGAAAAGCAAATGCATGGTTTTACTTATTATGTTGAATAAAGGTAATCCGAAACTCTGAATAAAACTAAGACAACCAGATATTTCTTCACATTGAACAGACAATAAACTTCACAGTATCTAGTGTAGTTGGGATCAGATCTTTTTTCATTCTTTTTTAGTTCCACCAACTATTACCTTTTGTTTGTATTTTAAAGGAAGCTATGGTCGGTGCCTTTCACTACAAATGGAAGCACGAAAAGGAAGGAAAATTGATCTGAGAATTTTTAAAACAAATCTGCTGTCTCTTAAAAGAAAATGTGATCACCTTTTTCACTCACAAATGACTATTCAGACAGCAAAACCCATTGATAAATGTGACTTTTAAATAAGAAGCTTCCTAAAAATATGACTGTGACAGCACTGGCCTAGATGTGCTTTTTAACGTGACAGATTATAAAGAGTTGCAACACAGTGTGTCCCAGAGATTATAGGGTTATCAACACATTTAGAGGTTTAATTCCTTGGAAACTGGGCCTACAATCACTGCAGCCCTTGAATCTTTAAAATTTCTGCCATTGTAGAAAAAGTTCGTCATAATATTTCCAGAACATCTGTCAAAAAAACACCACTGCTTCACGGGTTTTCATCAATTGAAATCCAGCTATTAGCTGCTACGGTTAGTTTTCCAATCTCTGGGTAGATGCAGTGCTATCACCTGTAGACCCAGTTTTATTCAGCAAGATCAGAAAAATCTCATGTGGGTAAATTCCAGTAATTTTCCAATCCATCTGTGCTGTAAGATTGGAAATTTAATGATCAGATTTCTTCTTTGAGGGGGAAAAAAAGCAAGAGAAAATAGACAGAAAAGTGGCACTGTTCACCTCGTGCTCTTTCACAGAGGACCCCAAACCAGCTAATTTATGTAATTATCTTAGATCCTGCCCCACAGAAACCCTTAGTGTCTCATTAATCCAGGGTACCTAAAGCTCCATAAATATCTAGTGGTGAAAAGAAAACACCTTTGAAAACCATCACATTTGTTTTACCTATAGTAGCTCCTCCCTGACTATGCTGTCTGTGTAAGCAATGGTTTTCCTTCACTGCTTGATTCATTCAGCTCATATTAAGTATTAACCTTTCTCCTTGGAGCTGTTTCTTTGAAGCTCTGGCGCAATCTCCAGTTACCGTTCTCTGCCATTATATGGGTGATGCTGATTCAACTGTTTTCATGCTGAGCAGTACCTGTGTCTCCAGATTCTTCAGTGAGAGCACCATGATTCAGAAGACAGGGCAAAACACCTTCAGCGCAGGGCTGAATTTCTGCCCTCACTGAGGAATTGGTTGCTGGTGCCTGTGCCCACTTACTGTTGCATTGCAGTGAAGTTTCAGATGGAAGAACACCAGCCATTGCTTAGGATGTGCATTTCCAAAAATGTTTAAGCATCTGGATCTGAGCACCTAAGGAACTCAAAGGCTCAATAGTGAAGCACCTATGGATTAACAAATCTGCAGGTTAGGCGGTTAAGAAAATAAACAGTCTAAACTAGTGTTTGGGATTTATCCCACGTCTCAATTAAAGAGGATAGTGAGAGGAAGAGATAGCATCCTTGGAGTCTTTACATATGGCATAATTCTTTACGTATGGATTTGTACAGGATAGCCATAGTTAATAGGTTCACAGCGATTGGGCTTCCATGTGCCACTACCAAGTACACAGTTTGAGTGTTATCCTTCTGGGTACATTGGTATTCAAAACTTTGTATGAAGAAAATTTTAAATGTAAATGTATTGTCATCTTCTTCTGAAGTTTGGCCCTGAATATGGAAAGTATATACAATTTCATTCACACCTCTAGATGGATTCGATATGTTTCACTTTGGGAAAAAACACTTCCTCTATTTATTTTATCTAAAACTCCTCTGATAATTCGTATTCCTGCTACTCTTTAAGCCAACTTCAGAGCTTAGCAAATTGGTGGTATTTGTTGATTTCTGTCTAAAGCATATATATTCACATGGCGTAAAACATGCTTTATTACACTGATGAACAAGTTATTCATTTGACCCTCAAACAGAAAACTGTCTTGATAATACACCTTTGAAATATGCAGCAGTTTGGTCAAAAAATACTTTGATGATACTTTCATGACTGCCATTTATCTTTTGGGTTTTTTTCTCTTCTCTATTTTAAAACGTATTGTCAGATTTATTTGCTGTAGTATTAAGTTTCAAAGCCTAACCATTTCTAACACAGCACTTCTAATGTGGTTCAGTCCTTTGACTGAAAAGTCTCATTCTCAGATATTAAATCAACATGTGCCTTTATGACTCAACATTTATCTGTGGGATGATGATTGAATTCATAATTTAGAAAGGCAACTGTATAAATAGATCTTTACTAATAACTGCAAAAGAAAATCTTGCCATGCTCCTTTTTATAAAAAGGAAAAAAATAAGTCAAGAAAAAAGATATTTAAGAATATGTTCTTCAAACAGCTAAACTTAATGTGAACGGCCACCCCACACTCCATCTCCACCCCATGTACACACAGATTCATTTATTTACATCTGCATGAAATTTCCTTACATATCACTATGTATACCTTACGTATAAAGGTAATTTACACTAGTTTCAAGTCTCCTTTGTATTCCAGCAGTGAGGTAAGGAAATAAACCCCAGAGGGTCTTACTATAAATGAAAGCTTATAGTTTGAGTGTTATTAATTAAATCACTCTTCAGCTAGGTTATACTTGGAGCTACTCATGTTATGCATACGTGAATAGGCACTGTATTAAAATCCACGTCAGTAACTACATCCTGAATTAATTTCTCATAAACAGAGAAAGGCATTGCTAGATATTTCTGGTTTTGCCTTTTTTCCCTCTCTTTTCTTGCAATTCCTTCTCAGAAATCCAAAGATGACACTATTTCTCATTATGATTTCTTGAAACTGTGATACATTTTGTGGTATCTATATATTGCATAATTGCCCAAAAAGAGAGGGAACTGGGAATTGCTTCCAGTCCTGTGGTCCTGTGTATCTAAACAAGGGTCTCTTTGATGGATATTATGGCTTCCATTTCCCATTTCGCAAGTGCCACTCTTTGTGAGGTTTGTCACTTTACTTCTGCCCATTCTTTTCTTGACCTAAAAAGTGATTACTGCTTTGCCTATTTCTATGACAGTTAGATACTGACTGTGAAAGTGAATGCACTTTTGCAAATATAAAGCCAGTATCAATGGAGAGAAACTAAAAAGGGAATGACTCGAATGAGTTAATATTCAGGAGATATGAGACTCAGATCTCATGGGAATTAAAATTGTATTTTAGCTTACATTAAGTTCAAAAGAAGAAAGATGAAACTGAAGTAAAAATTATCCTAAAAATGTGTGCCATGTGTTGCATGATTTTGAACAGTTTTTCTCTATTTGAAAGATATCTGCAGAATAATTTCTCTACAGACTCACTAGCTGCATCTAAAGGGTTTGGGGATTACCCAGCTGGATGGTCAAAATATTACATCTGAGAAAAGGTTTTACCAGATTTACTTCAGACCACATCTGAAAGTGGTATGAATGTAGGTGTAAGACTCATATATTCAGCTGCTCCAATGTTGGAAACTCCTTCTGTGAAAAGATGAATGCCAGCAACATGCATACAGGCTTTAGAAGTGTATTTACTGTTTTTTCCCCCCAGATTTCCACTTTAGGAAGATATTTGACTTATGGATATCTTCCCTGCTTCAATTGTACCATCAATTTACCATGACACATTGATGCATCTTGAAGCTTTGATTTGGTTCTGGGTTGAGGCACCTCAGGCTTTCATCAGAAGGCACCAGAAGATACTCTAGATGTTTCTCTTTTTGTCTCACACCCATGCCAAGGCTTACTATCTCTATGAATAATATCTCCAGCATAAATGTAAAGAGAGTTTCACGCTCCAGCATCAGGCCTGAAAACAAGAGGAAGCAAACAAAACCAGAACAGTGATAAACACTGACTGTAAAATATAACCAAGGAAACAAGCTCTAAGCAGAGAGCAAGGAGGAGGGGAAAAATACAGTGAGGAAGAAATGTGATTCATTTAAAACTTAAATAATTGTGCTAAAGATGTTGAAAAATGCATTTAGCCCTCGACTCCAAGATGGCTACCCTTGTGAAGTAAGCATCTAGACATAATGGGGTTTCTGCTCCATCAGCTGCAATAATTATTTTCCTTGATTTGCCTTGGTCATTTGATATAATGATTTCTCCGTGTGTATATGTATATTATGTGCATGTGCTTTTGTGTGCATTTCCTTTG